>NC_140233.1:12459359-12674359 GCF_951802725.1 Rutilus rutilus
AAACTGTTTCACACCTCAAGATTTTACAATTACTTCAATCTTTCAGGCTTTCTCAAGCCAACACCAAAGTTTGTGCACAAACTTTACTCTAGTTTGTATTACACACTCATTTTAAATATACATTTTTTTCATAGTTACATAAAATACATGCACTTTGCCACATTTTAATCTTATTGTTTTTTCTTTTGGGGCTTAGGAATAATAGCATCCTACTTCCTCCTTATTCTCTCACTGTGATGGTGTCTAAACACCAAATAGGTGTTGTTGGCGTGTAAATGGTCATGGCCAGATGTTATTTTTTACATTAAATGTTCATATTTATGCATTTGGCAGATGCTTTTATCCAAAATGACCTGCATTGCATTGAAGATCTAATTCATTAAATGTGGCCATGCATTCCCTTAAAATCAAACCCATGACTTACTGTTTTCTACTATTCAGAGATTTTTGGTATTCAGATTTTGAGTTCAGTAGATGATTTTGTTTTCCTTTTAGAAGTGGAAAGCGACTGTTTAGCTCTTAAAGTTACAGTATGTTTACTTTTTCATAGTACAAAGACTTGATTTCTCATCATATGCTGCCTTTATTACGTCATGCAAAACTGCAGCGCAGATGTTATTGGAGTCAACTAAACCCACAAAATATGCTTGGGAAAAGTGAAAAGTGATTAAGAATGATAATATTTTGGCAGAAACCCCAGCTAAAGTTCAGTGTAATGGCTCGTTTGTGTGAATTCCATAAAGACTCTTTTAGGTTAACACTGTCAGTTTTAAGGCTTTTCTCACATTACTGCACTGAAATCATGTTTGCAAATCTATGACCTCTCAGGAGCCCAGACTACACATCTTTAATAATTCACAATCCCTGTCCTCCTCAACCACGTTATGCTCCCCGAGTCACCGTAATATCAAACAAAAGGGAAGAAAAAAACATCTCATATAGCCTCGGCATAACCAAATCCGAAAATCACATCTCGGAAGACGGAGGACAACATAACGTCAGGCAAAAAAAACAGTCATTTTAGGGAAATCTGAGGTCGATGAAAGGGTATAATGAGCTGATTTTTGCAGCCGTGGCACAATCGCAATTGATTTGAAGGCAAAAATGAGCCGTTAAGGCGCTAAGAGGACCATTGTGACAATATGTGCAGCGCTTCAGCCCTTCAGTGTCAGGGAATCGGATTTCGTCTCTTCCCACGATGTGTATTATGTCTGAGTTTTAAATATGATTTTCAGCATCTGATCTGGTTTGAGTTCTCCTCAGCTAACCTTTAATTTTTCACTCTGGCAGTGGGTCGTTCAGACCACGACCGGCGGTAGCCAAGACTCCTGCAATTCCCTGAGGACACCTCCTTCCCCGTAATGGACGCCGTGAAATTTCATCCTTGGAGAAACCCGGCAAAGTCCAGTTCACAACTTTAATGAAAAGGAAACCGCGAGAGAGAGGAGAGAAAAAAAAATCTCTCCGTTCTGTTAAAGGTCACTTTAAATGTGTGCACACACTCAATGCAGTAAACACACAGGACACCTTAGACGTAAGAATTCCTGGATAGAAGAAGAGTGTCAAGTCCACTGCATGTGAAGTGACCGTGTGTGAGCAGTATTTGGTTATAAATCGAGCCTTGAACATTGTTCTGCTTTTGTTGAAAACTTTAGTTGAGAGCCAAGTATTTTTGACATTGTCATGTTTTATGTATCTGTATAACACATTGTAATACACTAATATTGTTTGAAGTGTAGTGCATGGGGTCTATTTTGTGGTATTTTATTGTAAAAACTTACTGTATAAAAATATATAAGAAATGCATTACAGACTTGAGTCATGATTTCTGTTTAAAAGCAAATACTGCCAATAACCTTGAATCGTTTCAAAAAAGTTCTATCAAAAGTTTGGTCTCTTCTGCTCACCAAAGCTCAACTCACCATCAAAAATACAGTAACAACATATCGTGTAAGATTATTACAATATAAAATAAATGTTTTCGATTTTAATAGATTTTAAGATTTTTTCTGTTTATTTGATTTGATTTTATTCTACTTTATTTGATTTTATTAATTTTAAAGAAAGCCAGACAATATAAAAGATATTACATAAATACATAAAGCAATAAAAAAACACAAAATGGGTTTTTAAAAAAATCATTACAATTACAATAAAACTAACCTGATGTTTTAGTGTTTAGCGTTGAACCTCATTTCCACTGTAAAAATTAAACCGTGATTTTTTTAAACCGTAAAAAAATGTACGGTAAAAAAACGGCAGCTGTGGTTGCCAGAACTTTACCGTCAAAAATACGGTAGCAACGTTATTGGTTTTACAGACTTAACTTAAAATTTACAGTAATAAACCGTATTTTATTATCTGATATAATGTGAATTTACCATCCTATTGAACTATTAATATCTGTTTTGTACCATTGTAATACACTGATAACCACCAATCACAGCAGTGATGAGTCACATGATCAATCAAAGATCATCACAAGCAGCTTTTCCACAAGAAAGTTAATACTAATTTATAAAAGCTGCATAGTGTCATTCACACAAACATTAAACACCATCGTGGTAACACATGAAATTAAAAAAATGCAATAAACATTAATTTAACAACATTAAATGTAACATAAAACCCTAATGTACATAACTGATTAGAAAAAAATGGAAAAAAAAACTATGAAGAAACAGTTATTTCAACAAAAATACATCAAATGTGAAGTGTCACACAGGGAATTGTGGGAATGCCAATTTACGTTTTTTCACTGTAAATTATACAATGAGTTGTTCTTTTTCACTTTCAAAAACTGTAAATTTAACGGTATTTTACAGCAAAATTACATTAAATGTACCGTTAGATCTATCACAGTTATTTACAGTATATAGTACGGAAACTTTCTGTTAACCAATTAACAGTTTTTCACTGTAGCATTTTTACAGTCTTTTACCGTTAAAATTACGATCATTTTTTACAGTGTGGTGTTGAAACGTATCAATAAAAATAACTCAAAAATGTTATTTACATCCGGTGTTTGCTAACAAGCCGTAAACCGTTATTTGTACTTTGTGATATTTCTGTCTGTGAAGATGAAGTTAAATTTCAGTCAGGCTGCTGCTTTAGAAGGTTTTAGATTTTTTGTTGTATGTACAAAGGCAAAAACAGTTTTGCTTTTTTCTTTCTTTCCTGAATGAGCAGAGCAATGAGAGAGATCAAAGATGAAGGCTGAGCTTTCGCTGTAATTTTCGCTCAAATGATTCCCCTTCTTGCCCTCACTCTTTTTAGATTCATCGGGCCCGACCACACATCACTGATGCTCGTCTACTCTGAAATCAGTCGAGGGTAAAAGATCCTATACAGAGCTCCCTGACAAAAGTGAGAAAAATTGCAATCTGCAAGAAAAGATGATTGATGGATCTTTAATCAGTGTCCTGCTGCACTGAGGCTTCCTGACGTGTGGAGCGACCTGGGTTCACATCTGTGCGAGGGGTCTAAACTTTTTAAATGATACTTGTCATGCTGTGCTTTTTACCGGAGTCAGTGGACGAGGACTGATGATGGAAAAGATGCTCCTGCCAGTTATCAGGTGGAGATCACAATTACTGACAGCTGGGAGTGAGAGCTGATTGCTGAAGACACACGTAGAGTCAGGAAGATTCAAGAGATGAGAGGCATCTAAGGTTAAGATCTGGAATGCAGCGCTGCATTGGACACATTTATGCCATTTATTTCAAATGCAATTAATTTTTTTTTTTTTTTATTAATTTTTTTTAATAAAGAGGTAATTACCTCTCCTCATCAGCATGCCTGTTACTGTGTTGTCACTTGGGGCCTCCAAGTTAATGTGATATCCGATCCCTGATGGATGTGGACAATATAAATGACAATGTAAATTTGGGATTTTTTTTTATCATCCACCAGGTTTCAAAAATAAAGTCTAATTGTAGGGTTGTCACAATCAGAATTTCAGTAATTGATGCTAATACCACTGAAATTTCACAATTCTCAATATTATTTTTTGGTAGTACAGCACACTTTTAAACACACTTTTATTTATTTTTTAAGTTGCATTAATATTTATATAAATATAAAAAATTATATTTGGCCTTCAAGTACTCCTCAATTAAGCAAACAGCTTCATTGTTAAACATTTACATTCATATTTATATGACTATTAACAAATGAAATTGTTTTGGGCCTTCAAGCATGTCAATTAAGCAAACAGCTTAATTTTTTATATTTATATTAATAATTACATTTGGCATTCAAGTATGTCAATTAAGGAAACACTTTTTTATGTTTATTCTAATACCAAATTAAGTTATATGGCCTTTAAGTATTTGTCAATTAAGCAATCAACTTCATTTTCTTTTTAATATTTATATTAATATTACCAAATTTATTTAACTTTCAAGTATTTGTCATTTAAGCAAACATAGTTTCTTATTTAAAATATTCCCATTAATATTTGATTTATCATTAACCAATTAAACTATGTTTAGCCCTCAAGCTCAAATATTTATCAATTAAGCAAAAATGATTAATTTTCCCAAAAATATATGAGTTACTTGCTAAGTTTAATAAAGTTAGGGAATTGAACAAACCCCTAAACCTAATAAAGTATGAGCAAAAGTAATATTAGCATATTAGCTTAGCAAGCACCGCTAATAGCATCTTTGGGCAGTCATGGTCACATCATAACCACAGAACTGTCTAAACTATAGTGTAGCTTATGTTAAAAAAAAACTTTTCTTTTAAGAGATTAAACAAATGTTGCTAATAACGGCTTGCAGACTATAGCCGGCTTTGTTGATCATAACAGGAAGGAACGTTCTAGTTTTGTTGCATTACTCACTCTTATCGGCGACAGGGTGTTTTAGATGTTATTAGAAGCATTAGTTTTGTAAATCGACTGCAGTTATACCTCCTCTTGCCGTTAGACCCATCAATGTTTACCTAATGCAACCTGTAATTTTATGACGGCAAGATGTGCTAATGGCTCACATTGCTAATCAAGGAGCTGGCACTCAGGGGTAGAGGAACTGTCAAGGGTGAAGAGGGAAGTGTTTCCAGTAACTGCTGTGTTCTGTGGGCCCCACCGCTTCCTAATTACTGCCAGCATTATGAATTATTTAACAGCGTGATCTCTGTGATGTGCAAAACTGAGGCAAACTCTGTGCTCTCAGATCATTCCACGAGGCCGATCTGTCTCTAGACGGTAGGGCGCTTTAGTAGCTCAGGCATCGTGGGGATTACAGTCCTGTCCAGTGCATTTCGCATCTCGATGCACCTTTTCTCTAAATTCTCGCGCAAGTCTTTAAATCTACTTATGCTCATTTACTGGTTCCGGTAATAGGGCTCTAATCCTAAATCCTAAAGTTAGGACGATTCTAAGGGCCCACGCACTTTTGGGGGCCCCAAAATTGTTGGCGGCGCACCTGGAGTGTTATTGGAGACACCTTTAGGGCTTTACTGAGGTAGAGCTGAGTGCATATATTGCTTTTTTCAGTTAAACTGTAGGTTTTACTATGGTACAGTGATGGCATCCGGTGTTGTTATCGTTAAAGACACTAAAACTATTAAAAAGGTAGCGGCTATATTGCGCTAGTTGTTAATGCTTAATGCAAATAGTGGCAGATACCATGTGCACCTCAGTGTATTGTAGTACTGTATGTTATAAAACGGTATGCAATAATAGCAACATAATATGTGATTATTGGCTGGTTTCATAGACAAGGCTTAAGCCTAGTCCCAGACTAAAATGCAGGTTTGAGCTATCTTATAGCAACTTGCACTGTCATTTTTTTAAAGTCCCCATGAAATCAAAATTGAAGTTAATATGGTAGCCTTACTGTTATCTATAAACTAGTATACACCAAAACAATGTCAAAATTCACATTTAGAAGATATAAGCATTCAAAACGTAGTCTCTCACTTCCGCCAATATGGATCAATGATTTTGATGACATCACTCTGCACTTCAGCTTTCATCAGATTTTCTGTCCAATCAAATGCTCTCTAGAATCTAAAGCGTCACCAAACGCTTTGCAGGAGATGCAAAGAAATTACACATTGCTGGGTGTTAGATTTTTTAGAGTCACTTATTTGCTTAAAATTTTTTTTTAAAGTGTCAATGACGTCATACACATCGTACGACCAGAGAAACTGCTTTACGGCAATCCTTCAGTCACTCTGGTGCTTTCGCGCTCTGCACTTTGTTTTCTCTCCAGGCATCGACAACACAGCTGACACAGGTAAATACACGTGCTAGACGAGTTTTTGTTTTGTTTGTTTCTGGTCCCGCTTCGGATGCCACGATGCCATCAAGCGGTATCTCTGGTCGTAATCAGTCCTTCACTGACCAATCAGCGTTCATTAGCAGAATGCTAGCGTGTAATGGGCAACAACAACTCAACCTGTAAGAAATCGAAAGGACATAAGTACTCGTTCATTCAACTTTCGACCTATAACCCATGGTGGTGGTTGAGGAGAGATTCCCTGATATGATTGTAAAGCGCTTTGGGTGTACAGTAGTACATATGAAAGCGCTATATAAATGCCTCATTCTATTCTATTCTTCTATTCATGTTGAACTTGCAAAACCTACTATCAAATCTGAGATTTCTCAACGGCAATCGGGTGAAAGAGACACATTTAGCCGTCTAGCCCCATAGACTCCCATTCATTTTGCACTCATGGCGATCGCCCCCAGTGGAACCCTGGTGGAACTACAACCAAAATTCGGTACAATAGGACTTAATAGGGAGTGGGCAGGCTCTCCGTAGACGGGCTCTGCAGATAGCTATATTTTAAAGCGGAGTGGAGGAGATTAGGAGGAGAAACGGTTAGAGATCAGGAGGAAACCGTTGCTTTACCAAGCTCAACAGCTCTGGCCGAACTGTGATATAAACATATTTTTTCTTAAGAGTGAAACCATCTCTACACCCAAAGTGCACAGAGATACTGAAGTCACACCCCGTGCAGCACTTCTTGCATTCCTTGTATTTATAAACTAAAGTTATTTAATTTTAGTTGGCTTCTTTAAAAAATGGGAGGAGCTGTTCTATATGTCCCACCTGTCTTCCTGTTTCAGTGGAAATCACGTCAACACATTGAATAATGCTGCGTGTTATTATGTCAATGCCAAAAACTTAATTTATTCCTGTGCCGACAAAGCAGTATTTTTAGCATCAGTGTCACATGATCACATGGTTTAAAAAAGTTATTGCTGCTTAATATTTTTGTGAAAACCACAATTCTTCAAGAATTCTTTAATGGATAGAAAGTTCAAAAGAGCAGCACTTATTTGACAGAAATCTTTTGTAACTATAAAAGTCTTGTCACTTTTGATCAGTTTAATGCATCCTTGCAGAATAAAAGCATTAATTTTTTTTTTTTTTTTATCTTATTGACCCTAAAACAGTAGTGTATGTAATATGGTTTCAAGGCACTTTAAAAATACCATGGTACTTTTAGTGAATACCACCGTTAATTTATCAACAGAGCAAGAACTTAGGTTATACAATCACAAATAATCTACACAAGCATTAATCAAACAGAAAAGTTTTCGCTGTGGTGATTCACTCTGTTCTTTGCCTCCGTTGCTAAGTGGTAAATCGGTTAAATTAGCATCTGTAATATACCAATGAACTATACCGAACAATATTGAGTGGGGAGAGACACATTCATATTTTCTGATTATTCTCCACCTACACACCTGATCAAATACAATTTGGGAAGTCATTCTATATTTGCTTTCATCTGCCATTGGCTGCATTCAGAGCAGTGTTATATAAGCCAGTGTGCTTAGTTACTAATGACTTTTCTTTAGCAGCTACATCTGTCACAGGATCTGGAGGCTTATACAAATGTAAAATGATGATATCAATAAGAGTTTTTTAAATGTGACCATTTTATGATGTGATACACCGATCAAATAATTTTTGCTTCATATCCCTGTTGTGTGATTTAATACACGTTCATTAGATCTTCAATGAAATGGATTTAAATGTCAAAAGTGATCTGTAGAAATAGTTGGCTTAGTCTTCCTAAAATCCCTGGTCAGTTTTGTCTGATCATGTTAACAGCCTGTTAGCTTCATTGAGCGTAAAGTTGGGAATTTCAGAGAGGCTAGCAATGGCAAGCTAGTTTTGAAATCATGATCCAACCCTCCCTTCAGAGTGCTCTCATAAGAGTTATTAGTAATGAACCAAACCTACCAGCTAAGAGGTGAATCACACCATTACAAACCTTAATTTGGGGCAAAAAAGGTACAAGAATGTGTAACTACAATCCCATTTTTAATTAATCAAATAAAAAACAACAATGGACGAATAAAAAAAATAGATTAATTTATATCAATTTGTATAAATACACAATCAGTATGGGAGTTCTTTTCGCACATTTGCTTGTCACAATTCCCTGTTTGGTGGCGATGTTTTGCAGAATCATAATGTAGGTTTTCACCTGGACTTTCACTGTTAAACATGATTATTTAAAAAATGAGTTGAAATAATGTAGACTGATTGTTTTTAAAAAATGCATGCCATCAAATAACAACCTTGTAGCTCGCAGTGGGTCTGTCTTAAAAGGTTTAAGTTTTTGTGCAAAATATTTTTTTTTACTTTGGAACCCGACTATTGCATTGTATAAAAGTTAAAAGGGATCCTTTGGCTCAGAAATGACAAAAAATGTAATGATGATAATTTTCTCACACTCAGACACAGTTGAAAAAGAAGACTAGCTAAAGATTGCACTACTGTTTTCTGTGAAATTCTGCAGCCATAGCACAACATATTTTCAGTAGTAGCAGTCCAGTTACAGAGACAGTTCTCCCCACACTATTACTATACATCCCCCACACACCTTGTCAGACAGCAAGCTGGATGTCATATCCGTGGATGATTTGGTTCATTACCTCAATTCTTCTCCTTTTGCACCTTTAAATTAAACTTGAGAGTGTGCTAACAAGGGTTGCATCCACATAAGCCAGAATATGATATGGCAGCGTGTGATTTTTGCTGCTAATATATGCATACTAAAGAGAACACTTTCTGAAGTGCTTTCTATATCAGATTATAAACATATGCTGTGTGTGCTCAAATGGCACACTAGTTAATCGGTTTTGCCATTGAAACATCAGTGACATCAGGTGCATGTTACCGTGGTCCACTGGAACTATTATTGATGGTTGACTTAGCCAAGAAAAACCAAGTGCAGAGCATTTTTGTGGCTACAAGCTTATTTTGATGCAAAATAGAAACCATGATATTCTTAACTACAAGCCTGTGATTTTATTTTTTCTCTATCATCCTTATTATAATCATCACAAGGTATATCTCCTCTCTCATTAAAGTTCAAAGGTAAATAGCCGATTGCAGCCCGTGGGCCTCCAGCCTTAAATGGAAGCCAATTAGGTGAGCAGTGCTATGGTTACATGTCTCTGATTTACAACCCAGGGGGATTCAGGAAAATTAGGGTTTCACAGTTAGCACGCATCACTTATTTGAAAAGCCCTGTGAATGATTGAACATCCATCTAGATTAATCATCAAGGGGATTCCATGCTCTCACAAATGCCCAATAACGGTTTGTTGCTGGCTACTAATCGCGCGATTCACTCGCAGAACAATTAAGGCTCCAACCTACGGCTAAATCGTTGTCCAAACAATATGATGTTACTCATGATAACTCTTTATTGTACACACAAACATTTATGCATGTTAATACTTTAATGCACATATTAAACAGCTAATTTTGTTGTACTGTAGGCTCAGGCTGAGAACAATATGTATGCGTTGATTCGCATTTCCTAAAAATGCAATTATGAAATTTTATATAGGAACATGTAATAAATGCCTTAATATGTTTAAAAATAATAATAACAATCAAAGTGCTTTACATATGGAAGGGGGGAATCTCCTCAACCACCAATATGCAGCATCCACCTGTATGATGCGACGGCAGCCATATTGCACCAGATCGCCCCCCACACACCAGCTTATTGGTGGAGAGGAGATGGAGTGATGAAGCCAATCAGTATATATACATGGATGATTCGGAGGATGACGGACAGGGTTACACCCCTACTCTTTTTCCAGGGACATCCTGGGATTTTAAATAACCACAAAGAGTCAGGACCTTGGTTTAACATCTCATCCGAAGAATGGTTTAAGATGGGTTTGAGAATTACTACTACACAACTGAACCCTAATGAGATATGATTACAATTCGTTCTTTAGCATTTACGTCAAGTGCAATGTTTTTACCAGTGGTTTTCAGTTTGTGGACCTCGACTTAAAAATGGGTCTCAGATTCATTCTGATGTTTAAAACAACGCTAAATGCAAGCAGTAAAGTGCAACTAACCGTATAATCGTCCATAGTTAAGACAGAGAAGTGAATAAGCTTATCAACCTTTAAATGCAATGGGAAAACTTCAGATATTTTGCTGATTGCAAGGTAAAAGCTGTGTGAAATCACACTCTACGATATTTTGAAGCAGATTCACCTGGTAGAAGTTGCATGAACTGTTTAAGGTAAAAGTAAATATGATACAGATTTTTGTTTCCTTGCAACAAATACTTATAAATAATAAAAGTGTTGAGTTGCATCCTGATGTCCAATGTAAAATCTGGATCCTAACCTGAACTTATTGTTAAAATGCAAGGGAAGACCTTATAAAACAATTATAATAAAAAGATAATGTTATTAATAAGAATATGTCAGAATTTGCACAAGTAGCCTGGGTGTGTGTTCTGTTTTTCCTCCTGTCAGATTCCTGTAAGGGTGTCACTATCTATCAAATCTGCCTAACATGGATCAGGTTTCAGCAAGACCACCGGAGCACTTAGAGTATGTGATGGTGCATAACATATTAGCATGGGAATGTCACCAGATGTCAAGATGATTCAACTCAGTAAGATATACTAAGATACATGGGGGTCCAAAAGTCTGAAACCACAAGTACTATTTTCTTTTTGACTAGAGTCAAAATAAATGTCTTTAAAGGTTCTAAATCTGTTTATTTCCAGATTTTGATTGTGGTATGAGGCTTTCCCAGTGTATTTTCCCCTAATATAGTATGTGTACGCAACACATGTTAGTAGACAGCATGAATATTCAAGTCCATGTATACATTAAAGAGGAATAAATAGACTGCTTGCTTTGCTTTCCCACTGAGTCCCAAGGTGCAAGACGGGAGGTTTCAATGGTGATTAATTTTCTCCCGCGCAAGCTCAGAAGAAAGACATTCAGGTCTCGGTTCTCAAAGCATGTTTAATAAATGCTGCAAGGTTAGGCAAGTGCAATCACCAAAACAAAGACTTCCACAACTAGTCAAAGAAAACATCAAACAGAAGACATTAGTGACAAGGTCAGTAAATATAACCAACTCTTGTTTCAGACAAAGCAAATAGTTAAATGAGTCATAACAATAGCCTAATCAAAAAGCAACTGGGTGAATCATTAAACAATTAGTGCCACACAATATTCTGCATAAGAGATCAAAGCCAAGTTTATAATAACATGTTTAGTCTCAGACTGGGCAGTAGCTGCGCGTGTCCAGAAATCGAAATAACTCGTAACATGAGTTTTAGCATTTCAAATATCAAAGAGTTGCTCTGATAACATTCCCAGGAGGCTGCAAGGCAATAAAGTCTGAATAAAACCAGTCCAAGAATAGAGCCTTAGGGATCCCTAATGTTATAGATGTTCCAGCTAAGCAATAACCCTTGATTGAAGCAAAGAATATCCAGTGCCTGGTTTCTTCTCAAAGTAGGCAAGATCCTGTATCTGTGTAACTTCCAATGAAAATCCAAACATCTACAGTGTCCCTTTACAGAGAACTGTTATATCTTCACACATTGCTTGATTTCATGTTTATGATTTTATTTGGTAATCGATGTTTAATGTGAAGTAGGTAATTTCGAAGGCTCTAGCGACACTATATAATTGTTTTCTAACAGTTTTCGGAAAACTAGACACTGGCTGCATCCATAATCGCATACTTCCCTACTATAGTATGCAAAAAAACAGTGTGACAAAAGAAGTATGTCCGAAATCACAGTACTCAAAAAGTACCCAGATGACCTATTTCTTCTGGCGAGATTCTGAAGTGTGCATACGATGGACACTTTACTATCCCATGAGGCCACGGGAGACAATTTATAAACGGCAGTGAAGTGACGTAACTGGCACTGGTAGGTCACATGATAATGACAACATGGCGAATGTAGTAGGCTACGTCCAGATTACATTCATACTACACACATTCATACTACATAGAACATACTTTTTTAGCGGTCGTGAAGTAATTAATTATTCAAAATAAGTACCTACTCAAGATAGTATGCGATTTCAGACGCCTATATGAGGGTCCCTTGTCCAAACACTCCCCATGACTGTGATTGGGCGGAGAGACAGGTAGTCCCGCCCCCCAAACTCACACCATCGGACTAGCGTTCTGGTTGGGATTCTTAAATAAGAAGCACATTTTTGATAGTGCAAAACACTTTACGGGAAAATTAAAGTAGTTTAAATGACATATGCAATGCTATATAAGCCTATTTGAAGCCTAGTCTTTTTTTATATATCTACTCCTGCTTAGGATGCAAATCTATCAGGAATCAGCTTTGAAGTTTCCTGACAAAGTCATGAATGTGTTGTTGTGTATGTTGTTCTAGACAGCAGGGAGCTGGTAGGGCTAAAACCCTAAAAAAAAGATGAGAGGGAATTATGGAAGTGTGTCAGAGGGTTGGCTCAGTTGTGGAGACTGTTTGGGGACCATGCATGCCCTAATTTGGTGGTAAAAGGGATGTTTGGGTCTGTGTGATGTTTCCGAACAGATGTACCATTTCATGCTTATACAATTGTGTATAAAAGTTCAACTGTAGAGATAAACACATTAATTTCTAGTCATTTACCTGTTGAATTTTAGGACTGTTGTTTTATGTGCAGTCTTTTGTGTAAATAACCATAACCATTAGCATTAGTTGCAACTCTCCAGAGCAGAGATGTTATAAGCCCCCCCAAAATATTAATATCAGAGATACACATTAGAAAGCTTTTATGGGCTTGAGACAGGGACATGAAGTCACTGAAGATGGGATGTTGTTAAACTCATTCAGCATTGGAAGAGACACTGTTCCACTAATGGAGCTTTTGATGATGGGTTTGTGTCGCTGCGCTAGGTTAGAGTTCGGTCACCAGCCACTTAAACAATGTTATTAATGGAAGTAGGACTACTTTGGGACAATGTGTGTTGAAATAGTTTTGAAATGTTTTTCTTCTTGTAAATAGAAAAATAGGGTAAATAATAAATATAGCTCTTGTTCTATAGAAGTTTTTGTTGTTGTGTTTGATTTTCTCTTCATGTATTTGCAGTGTGCTTTACTTTAGTAAATCAAGTCCTTGGATTTGCAGAGTTGTGATTGAATTAGGCCACAAAAGTTTCCACATCAAATGTTTCTACATCATTTGAGCCTGTCGCTTCCTTGTGCAGTGTTTTCTTTGACAACAAGTCCAGTCAACCTGTGACAAGCAAACCTCATAAATGACAATTGCCCGAGCTACTACATTGTCATTTCTGATTAAATGAAAAAAGTAGGCTACAGTAAAAGGCTATACAGTAAAAAGCAAATGAATGAGGCAAATATAAAAAAGATATGATCTGATACCCTAGTTAATGCAGAAGGCTTGTTTTGTGATTTCTATTTAAAATGAGGCATCATTTTGAATGATGCCATTATATAACAGCCTAAATAATTGACTAGCGGAATTTGGGCCAGTGGTGTCAGAAGCACAAACACGTCTAAAGGGAGTTATCCAAGTTAAAATGCTGAATTTCGGATAGTCACTGATAAACCAGAGATGTTGGAAACGCATATATTTTTAATCCATGTAAACAAACTCTCATTGTCTTAGCAAACAAAATCAACAATGGACACTTGTGAATCCTGTTCCCAGAGTTCACATTGTTGTTTTGATATTAAGGCGCCATCTGATGGACAAACAGAATCACCACAGTTTCTCTGGGAGTCGCAAATGTTAAAAGAAAGTTAAAAGATATTAGAAATAATGTTATGCTAAATAGTGTTTTAGTAATAAAATAAGTTTAGTAAGTTTAGTCCGTACTAATAGAAATAAAATCGGTGCATAATCTTTTTCTTTTTTTTTTAAGAAGTGCAGGGCTCAAACAACTTCTTCCAGGAATAAAGTAATTTTCTTCTCCCCATGTCACTTGCCAAAAATGACGGTTACGTCGGCCAGCCAGACTGAAGCTCCTGAAGGTGTCCTGATGCGTTTCCTACTCTCAAATTACCAACTTGAACTCTTAAAAGGCTAATCGACTCGACAAACTGAAGGGGGGTGAGGCAAATGGTGTACATTATACTGTAAATATGCAGTAATTTGAATCGTATTATCTGCAGATATGATTTATCGAGTGAAACCGTGTCAGGACATCTGGAGTTTATTAATACTAAAAACACAGCTTGTGAAGACCTGCCTTCTCAGCATCTTTCTTCGAATACAGTTCCAGAATTTGAATAACAAACATCCAGTTGCTTCTGGAACTCCGCCTGGCTCCATTTTAGCAGACAGACATTAGATAAGAAAGGGAGTTTTCTTGCTTTTATTATATGACACATACTAAACTAGAGGGAAAAATATCAGAGGTGAAATATACATCATGCTTTTGTCATTGATAACTATACTTCTTTTGCTTGGAACTGCACAAACTCAAAGGACAACTCCTGATTTTATGATGGAGTATTTTCAGAGACAACTTCAGCAGCTGGAGGTAAGAATTTTTTCCCTAAGATAACTTATTTGTGGCCAAATATGTTTGCTTTAACAGTAACCAATAAAATATTTTAATACATTGGGCACTTTTAGGACAATTAAAGCTTAGCCTACTATTAGCTATACGTTCAGATATAACTCTTTCTAAAGTAGCTGCTACTCTTTTTGTATACTGTGATTTTGTTAAGTATGTTCCTGGATCTGGATTGTTGGTTCTTTTTCCATTTCTCTACAATGTGACTGATAATTTGGAATGTTGCTCCAAGACTAACAAGGATGTTGATCCTTGTCCTACTTGGCCAAATCAGGGGGTCAAGGTTTAGCTGGTTAGCTATGTGTTCCGACTGAATTAAATTTCAAGCAAAACGCATATGAATTGTTAACATTTAAATATAGTAGATGTTTTACCAGTTGCCGTTCTATTCATTTTAGTTTTATTATTGAGTTTTAATATAGTGTGATCAGTCACATGGTATTTTTGTGCATTCATCTGAACAGGGACGACTGATCAAATGTGAGCAGGACTTCCAGCACTTCAGTCAAAGGATGTATGACATGTCCAAGGAGATACACGGGCAAACAAGCAAGATGAACGTGTTGAAATCAGAGGTCAAAGGTCACACTGATACCATCGCTATGCGCATGGATCGAGTGGAGAGAGATGTGGAATACCTGCAGAATAAGATCTCTGACACCGCTCTGGTTGACATTGAAGACTCGCTGCTCGAGCACCAGATGAAAGAAGCCAAGCTAAAAAAGACATCTGTAATCCCTAAGGGCAAAGGTAAATAAGAAGTTTAGGCATTTATAATTTTGGAATTAAGCCCTACAAAGTTTAATTTTGAGGACTTTTTTTTTTTTTTGGAAAATATTTTTTCTAAGGTATGTTTATAAAAGATACTACGTCCTAATTGAACTAAGGTCTAATCCTGGCTTAATCTAAGCCCTGTCTGTGAAACCGGGCCTTAGTTACCAATAAATTGTGCATTCTTATAAAACAGATAATGGTAAATAAAGTATGTAATCTACATTACTATATATAAATATAATAATTATATTTAATTATATAATAACTTATATTGCTATAGCTGCATAAAGTAGATTTTTTATCTTGATTCTTCCAGACTGCAGTTCGGAGCTTGTGGGTATCAAGTCCCTCAAAATCGTCAAGAAGGCAGGCGACGTCAATGGATCCTGGATGAAGGATCCGACCAAGGGTTCTGCTAAGATTTACTTTTTTAGCGGCACTCGAAACAATACAATATTAGCATATTCTTCTCTGAAGACTTTCACCGAAGCAAACTCCACCAAAAAGACGGAAGTTATCCGTCTTCCTTTTCCCTGGCATGGAACCGGCCATGTAGTCAACAACGGCTTTGTGTACTACCACAGCGCAGACACCAACAATGAGATCCTGAAGGTCCACCTCAGCAACCGCACAGTGGCTGATCGCTTGCTGCTTCCTGGAGCCGGACGAATGCCGGCTTATTCCCTCAGCCCTCACACCTTGCTGGATCTCGCCCTAGACGAAATGGGGCTCTGGTCGATCCATGCGGACCCAGACTTCGGCGGCAACTTGGTGATATCCAAGCTGGACCACAGCAGTCTGGCTGTGGAGCACACTTGGGATACCAGTTGCAATAGCCGTGATGCAGAAGCAGCTTTCATAATCTGTGGCACCTTATATGTGGTTTACAACACCGACTATGGTGGAAGGTCCAGCATCCGATGCTTGTTTGATATCCACGACACCATCTACCCCGAGAGCATCCCTGTGCTTTTCTTCCCAAAACGTTACACCAGCCACTCCGGTTTGCATTTCCACCCCAAGGATAAGCATCTGTATGCTTGGGATGATGGTTATCAGACCATCTATAAGTTAGATATCAAGAAGATATAAGATAGGTCAGTTTTACATAGAATCATAAGGGCAGTTACAATAAGGTCATTTTAACCAGCAGTGCTTTATTCTTCTGCCCAATCACATCTGATCTGCTTGTAATTTAATGGAAAGCACTTTGTAGTGCACTTTGTTGTTGTGCCAGACTGTAATTTCCTGAAAAACAAAGGACTTTTTGGCTTCCTCGGGTCAGTCAGAGGACCGCTAGTATCGTATCTGCACTCTTTCTATGATTGATTTGAGACAATAAAAGTTCTTTATAAACATTTTTTGTCCAACAGCAGTACACTAGAAATAAAGAGCATTATAAAAAAAGAAGAAAAAAAAATAATAATAACTCCAATGAATATGTCTCTCAAAGAAAATATTTTGTATAGAATTTGTTACCATTTCAAATTCACAGTATTTCTAAGGTGGATCATGCATTGAAATATTATAATGTGCACCATACAAGCACAATGTGTTTTAATTATTTCTATGACACATTTTGGAAATAAATAATCATTGATAATTAAGTAATAATTTAATTAATTTGTTCCCACATCAATTCTTGTTCTCAGCCTGCAATTGCCATTGTCCCAGAATAGGCTCCCACTGTTTTTGACCAATGAACTTTTCCAGCTACATTTTTTATCGCTTGTTTAAATAATTCTATAATAATTGAATGAAGATTGTTGGGGATTTTCATTGATATGCCAAGTATCAGTATTAACACCTCTTAAGTAATTATGCTTTTGAGTACAAAGTCTTCAAAGTCTATTCATTAAAGAATTGTTTATTACTATTTTGCTCACTTTTCTAGGGTTTTAAATCATGATTTTAAAACATTTCCAGGTTTATTTTCATGAGTCAAATACTTTCGTCTCTTTACATTTTGTTTTTAGCTTGCATGCGTGTACCTGCGCTGATAACCGGTAGCGCATGCGCACTTGTACGTTATCTGTATTTGTCATATTTGTGAATTTGAACGGCCTGAACAATAGATGGCGCTGCTATTCTCCCCACAGATTTCCAGCACCACCTGAACATGCGGTCACTAGTTGTAACCATAGACTGTGGTTGTTGTAACGGAACATATTTGAAGACAAAGGCGACACTACAAACAACGTTATTGAAATGATTATTTTTTGAGTTTATTTCATACTGTGACAAAACATTTAAAACTAAATAAATTTGTTTTCACCGCTCTTGTGCTTCTTAAAATATTACCTCCTCGTTACCTATACCAAATTAAAATAGTTCCAATATACTTTAACCGCATTATTATGACTAAAGTGTTACTTTCATTTTTTTATTTTAATTATAATATGGAAATCATGTGGCGATAAGACCCGCCCCTTACAGCACTTGACAGGTGATTGGTCAGATGAAATGTACCTCAAATGCCTTTATTATATTGGAGGAACGCAGTTCGATGATAACAGAGGAGCGGGATGCCAGCTGACAACAAGAGGATTTAAGATCGGGAATTACTTACAACACAGGTACGTTGAATTTTTAAAAACATCCCTTTCTTAGCTACAGAACAACTTTTTCGTCATTTTAAGCAGTTTGAAATAGTATTTGGCATGTGTAATGTCATAGAAATTATCAAGAAAGTTTAACTTAGGTGCTGTAACGGTTCCTCGTCATAAATTTAATTGAAATTAAATCACATTGATTGATCATTTCTGCCATTTTATTATTATTAATAATACATTTGAGTTGTAGCTACTATATGGGATATTTTGCATAACATGCAAAAAATAAAAATGCATTAGCATATAGCCTAGTGTTTGTGAAGTTTAATACCGAATGCAAATAAGTAGGCTATAAATGAAACTTTAAATTCGAGTGAATGTAACGTTAATTATTTACATTTATATATTAGTACACCAATAAGCTGTAATGATGACCATGTGAATTCTATTATCTAATGCAAATAAGTATTTAATGAAAACATAAAAACGTCAAATGTGAGTAAATATAAATCACTCCCATTTAAAATCTTCTTGTATTATATTATATAGTAGTAGTACACAAATAAGCTATACTATGATGATGACCAAAGAGGAATAATCACTGACCAGAAACTTAAACTCAAACGTGATTGGTCTGTCAAATCCTGAAGGATCTAGGTAGATAACTGGGTCATACAGTGCAGGATGAACGGTCTCAGATTAGCCATTATCTGAACGAATATTCACAAAACATTCGGCACTGAAGCCTATTACAGTTCTTGTCTCTGCCTGTTACCATTCATTGTCCACGTTTGTTGTACTGCCAGTTTTTATTATAGTGCATAAAGCCTCTTCCTTCAGTACTGACCCCAGTGGGCTCAGTGAGCAGCCACACTCTGCTGCAATGGAGATTTCACTTGGTAATGACTGTGGGGTTCAACAAAGCTGTCTGTGAAGATCATGTGCTTAGAGAAAAGGATAAAGGCTTTTTTATTTGTCCACTTCCCCTTGCTTTCTGAAAACAGCACACAATTGCACTGCTCTTTGATGACACTACCGTTTGTTTGCCAAATTAAAGCATTTAGAAATAAATAGGCTAGTTTAATAACTTGTGGATGAACATTTTAGTTGTTACAGTACAGTTTTTGTTTAAATAACCATGTGATAATGTGTAGTCTTAAACATTTCAGAGATGTTTAAGGTTGAATCAAGCCTTTACAGTCTTCATAACCTTTTACTTCTTTCTTTGACCCTCACCTTTCTGTATTCAGAGAAAGCGATTTTGAAAGCGATTAGCCGTTCTTAGCATCTTAGCAGTTTCTTGTCAGAGCAAATTAAAAGCAAGACATTGATTTCTGATTGATTTTTTTGTTGTGGTAGCAAAGTTGAACATGAGTGAATGGTTTATGATAACAGGTGAAGGAGAGCGTTCATATCGTTGTTTTGAACAGACATATAGCCCTCAGGTTCTTCTACTGTGTGATTACCGTGCCCTTATTTCCATAGAGGTGCACACACACGTCCTGATAGACCAGTTTTACCACAACCGTTTCATTCCCAGAACGATAATTTGAAAATTGTAGTGATTCTCTCACTGATATCAAGTAGTTAGCCTAGTTCAAGAGATAGTTCACACACACACACACACACACACACACACACACACACACACACACACACACACACACACACAAAAAAACGTCTGTCATTATTTACTTACCTTCATATCATGCCAAAATATATTTTGAAGAATATTTTGCCTGTACACTCTCAGAAAAATGGTACAAAAAGCAGTCACTGGGATGGTACCCTTTAAAAAGGCTCTAATATGTACCATTTAGGTACTAAAATGTACACGTTTGGCACCAATAAGAACCTTTTAGGTACTAATATGTACTCCTCAGATACAAAGATGTACTTTTTGAAAGGGTACCGCCCCAGCGACAGCTTTATACTGTAAGTTAATGGTGACCAAAACAATTAAATAATGATGACTGACAACTAAATAAAATAAAACTAACTGTTTACTGAAGTTTTGTGCAGTATTGTATAGGGATTCAATAATTTCTCCAGCGCAACCTTTGAAATAGTCCAAAAACTTAGGCAGCTGACTTGTTGCCTCGCTGGCTTATCAGGCCATGACTTTGCAGGCAGCGTTTGCGCACGAAGGCACCTCGTGAAATTGATTTGGGACAGACTTCTGAGGCAGCGTAACAGTTTAATGAACCACAGCAAAATAGAATTAAGTTTTGGTGATAACTAAGCGAATATTTAATGACTACAATAGTAATTTCTCGCTAGAAATGACATAAAAAATAGGTCAAAAACGTACATTTAAACACAAACTGACCACCAACTGCAACTTTTAGACGCTTTATTTTTTTTTAGATTAGCTTTATTTTAAAGCGCAATTGTCACAGAATGGAAAGCACAGGATTGTGGGATATCAAAGGCAGTGAAGGATACATCTATGCTGCCTTCAAAAATCGATCAGATCTCAGGAGACAGGAAGTGAAGCTAACATTGGATTCGGATGTGCCTTGATGCCTTCCTACCTTGGAATGCGTCTTCCGAAGGCAGCGTTTTTAAGCTTTCGGATGCAGCCATTGGATCATTCACTCAGTTCTCTTCCTCACAGGGCTCTCTCTAATAGTTAGGGGCCTTAAGCACATTTTCGCGCAAATTCATCTAAAAGCGCCAAATTTGGCACAGATGTAGCTCAGGTCATAACGAAATGATTTAGCTAGGGCGCCGGAGCCAGCGACCCTCGGGGCCAAGATGGCGGCCAAATCCAATATGGCCGCTGCCCGAAAAGGGTTCCGGCTTTAACTTTTGAACCACATGAGTTACAAATACAAACTTGATATGTTTTTCAGCTTAATTGATCATGAGAAACGCATAGGAATGTTTATATTTATGACCCAGTATATCTGGACCCCTTGATCCTCCAATTCCAATATGGCCGCTGTCCAAAAAAGCAGTTTGGGCTGTAGTATGGGGCCTTACACCCCATTGTTCACCCAAATTCATCTACAAGCACCAAATTTGGCACAGATGTAGCTGAGGGGATACTGAAATGATTTAGCAAGGGCGCCCGAGCCAATGGTCCCTGAGACCAAGATGGCGGCCAAATCCAATATGGCCGCCGCCTGAAAGGGATTCGGCTATAGCTTTTGAGCCAGATGAGATACAAATACAAACTTGATGTCTATTTGACCTTCTTTGACCATGGGAAACCCATAGGAATACTTACATTTATGATTGGGTATATCAGGACCCCCCAAATTCCCTAAATTCAATATGGCCGCTGTCCGAAAAACGGTTTTGGCTACAAATTTTGAACCAAATGCGCTACAAATGAGGATGTGGTGTCTATTTTATGTTTATTGACCACAGGAAGTCCATTGGCATATTTATATTTATGCTTGTGTAAGTCTGGAACCTGTATTCTTTTTTTTTTTACCACAACTTTGAAGGTTATTCTCAATGTTGATAAAGCATTATGGGAAATGTATTCTTAAAGCTGAACAGCATTAGGCTATATCAAGGCAGTTTAAACTGTTTCTATTATTATTATTCAAACCTATTAAACATTCATAACTAGTATTATATTCAGATCAGCCCCAATTCTTTTTTAGTGTATGGACATTTCTAAAAATATCTTCTTTTGTATTCCACAGAATAAAGAAAGTCATACAGGTTGGGAACAAAAGGGTGAATAAATAAT
Source organism: Rutilus rutilus (assembly GCF_951802725.1). Lineage (NCBI taxonomy): Eukaryota > Metazoa > Chordata > Actinopteri > Cypriniformes > Leuciscidae > Rutilus > Rutilus rutilus. The sequence goes on from NC_140233.1 coordinate 12,481,217, forward strand.
GACATTTTTAATATTTAAGTAAACTGTCCCACTGCAATGCAACCTTTAGTGCGCTTTTGTTTTCTGAGGCTTTGGAAGGCTTGTAAAGTTAAATGCGGTTTAATGAGCATCTAAAATAGTCCATCACTCACTTCAGCTGCCACACTTGGAGCCCTTTACATGAATGCTTTTCTCACTCTTTGATTTAGATACCATCCACTAGGCTTAGGAATCGAGATCCAATTCCCAGTTGCATTTTGCACTGAATACTGTAACCTAGAGGAGGAATCTTGAACGTCTACAGTTGGCATCTGACTTTCTGTAAACCCCGTACTGAGGTAGACAGCTGTGGAGATCCCATGCAATATGCATTGGGCAGTATTGATGTCAGGGACCTGTAGGACAGAGCCGTGACGTTTTGCCCCATGAGCAGGGTTTTCCTGTGCCGAGTGGCTCACTGACATTTTCACGGGCCTTGGCACCACAGTCGAATGCACCTGCTCAGGGCTGACATTTCTCTTGTTACTGTGGAGGAGTGCAGCATTCACCCCATCTGCCAGAACGCATCCGCTCCGGTGAGTACAGCTCAGGATCGAGCCCGAATCGAACTTACAACCGCCTACACCGAGTCATGAATCATTCCGCGTACAGATGTGCGAGTGTGTAACATCTGAGCTGTTTTGATCTCTTGGACATTCTGACGTTAACATGTGTGGAAGTGTTATGCGAAACGTCTTTATTAATACGACGGAGCTTCCTCTCTGTCTTCCGCTTGTTGATCACGCTACTCCGCCTGTGGTGTATAGTCATAAGGCTCTGCAACTCTATCCCCTTGTTATTTGAACCAGGTTTGTTGTGGATGAGTTAACGTGTTTGAAAAGTAACCTGTATTGAGAAGGTAGCTTGTGGCAGAGCATAAACCTGCTCGTGAAATCACACAAAACGTCCAGATCCCACAGCAATGAGGCCTTGTTGTCACATTGTGAACTGCGCTTCAGGTCACCTTTCTAACATTATAGTGCGATATGTCACTCCGTCAGCTGCTTACTAAACACACACACACACACATCGGGATGGTTTAATGCAGAGTGCTGAGTGGGGACGGTTAAGCTGTTTGAGGACTGCTGTCTTTGATGTTCTCATATTAAGCTGTGTTGACGTGCTGAGTTTATTGGTCTGACACCTAATGCTGATGCCACTTCCTCCCCCTGCAGTAATTCTGCCCAAGGCTGTTTACAGTATGTGTCATTTTTTGTTGTTTTACTGTACATACTGGGGATTGCTAACAACATGGATGGAAAATACATGTATGGAGTGGCTCACAGGCAAAAATTATGATTAACATGGTTTTAGGTTTCAAATAATACCATAGTTGGCACAGTGGATTTATTAACATAATATTTAATACTATTTTTTTATATACACTACTGTTCAAAAGATTGGGGTCTGTAAGATTTAATGTTTTTGAAATAAGTCTCTTCTCACCAGTGATCAAAAATACAGTAAAAATAACAATATTGTGAAGTATTACAATTTAAAATAGGCCTAACTGTTTTCTATTTTAATATATTTTATAATGTTATTTATTTCTGTGATGCTCCAGTCTTCAGTGTCACATGATCCTTCAGAAATTATTCTTACACACACTGATTTGCTGCTCAAGAAACTGAGTTCAAAACAGCTGCTCAAAACAGTTGTGCGGCTTAATATATTTGTAGAAACAGTGATACAGTTTTTATGTGAATGCAGCATTATAAATGGAAATCTTTTGTAACATTATAAATGTCTTTACTGTCTTTTCACGAAAAATGTCTTTTGATTTAATACGTCCTTACTGAATAAAAGCATTCATTTCATTTAAAGGGATACTCCACTTTTTTTGGAAATAGGCTCATTTTACAACTCCCCCAGAGTTAAACAGTTGAGTTTTACCGTTTTCGAATCCACTCAGCCGATCTCCGGGTCTGGCGGTACCACTTTTAGCATAGCTTAGCATAGATCATTGAATCGGACAAGACCATTAGCATCTCTCTCAAAAAAATGACCAAAGAGTTTCGATATTTTTTAAAACTTGACTCTTCTGTAGTTACATCGTGTACTAAGACCGACGGAAAATGAAAAGTTGCGATTTTCTAGGCTGATATGACTAGGAACTATACTCTCATTCCTGCGTAATAATCAAGAAACTTTGCTTGTCCAGCAGGCGTAATGATATGACGCAGCAGCGCCTGAAAATAGGTCTAATAGGTTAGACAAACTTAGTCCTGGTCACGTTGGAAGTTACAGAGCTGGGGACTATTTTCAGGCGCTGCGTCATATCATTACGCCTGCTGGACTCATGGTACGGCAGCAAAGTTTCTTGATTTTTACGCAGGAATGAGAGTATAGTTCCTAGCCATATCAGCCTAGAAAATCGCAACTTTACATTTTCCGCCGGTCTTAGTACACGATGTAACTACAGAAGAATCAAGTTTTAAATAGGAAAAATATCGAAACTCTTTGGTCATTTTTTTGAGAGAGATGCTAATGGTCTTGTCCGATTCAATGATCTATGCTAAGCTATGCTAAAAGTGGTACCCCCAGACCCCAGAGATCGGCTAAATGGATTCGAAAACGGTAAAACTCAACTGTTTAACTCTGGGGGAGTTGTAAAATGAGCCTATTTCCCAAAAAAGTGGAGTATCCCTTTAAATAAAACATTTTACTGACCCCAAAATCTTTGAACAGTAGTGTGCATTTATGGGAACTGTTTTAAAAGGAAAGTTTTTACATAAAAGTACATTTTAATATTCTGTACTGTATATAATGTTTAGATCATATTTCTTATTAGTATGTCATTTATATAATAATAATATATAATATTTTATACACATTTTTTAATATTTTAACAAATTATGGGAACTGTTTTCAAAAGAGGGAAACTGCCATTTAGCGTCACTAATAGCCTCAGTAATAATTTTTAAATTCACAATAAGTGAGGAAAAAGTTATTTAAAAACTGCTTAACATACAACAAATTTTAAGTTAAATAAGTTCCTTAAGTGATACTAGATTTAGATTTGAATGTCTGATTTACTAATCAGGTTTAAAGCCTATTCACACCAAGAATAATAACTATAACGATAACTATATTAGTGTCCACACAGCGGACGATATCGTTCTGTTTATTCTAAGAGCGCGCTGCAGTTTTGTCATCTGTCGCTTTAAATGCTCGAGCTCTTTAAAGCAGGCTGGATTCTGATTGGCTCTCAATGTTTTTAGCGTTTATAAGCTGGAAAAAATTATTCTGAAAGTGATTCCAACGATATTGTTTCTCAGTGTCGTCATATGTATATAGTTGTGGACTCTGCTATTCTTGATAAATTTTTAGTTTACTATTTAGTATAAACTATATCGTTATTGTTCTTGGTGTGAACAGGCTTTTACTAATGTTTACTCAGACTCATTAGTGCATCTGCTCCAAAGTCCAAATATTTCATGGTCACAATTTTCCTGTATTTTAGTTAAGAACAACCTTGGATGAGCCTGTTTATCATTAACTGTAATGTAGCTCAAAAATACAGGGGACTTCCCGCAGGAGTTTCTGTTTTCCTCTCCTAAACATCCTGGAGTAAATTAAGGAGAACGGTTATTCTAACACCACATTTTGCTTTTTGGCACCAAACGCTGCATGGCTCACAGTCTCGGGCAGTTTTTGAATCACATGATAAATAGCAGTAGCTTGTTAAAACCAAAGAATTAGTTTGCTTGTTTGGTTTCACAATATTTCAAAGGGTTTTGGATCCAAAAGATCTATAGATTATTGAGTGTCTGCTTGTGAGTGATATCTAGAGCAAAGCAAACACTTAAGTATTGTCAAAACTTGTCACATGTCAAAGTAAAGCAAACAATACTAGATTAATGTGTCTCACGAGGTGAATCTCTCGAAAACATGTCCAGGTCACATTTCACTCCAACTCAAAAATAGATTTTATTTATATTTTGCATGAACATGAAACATTTTTCTTTTTTTCTGCCATTTGGCTTTGTTTTCATACCAAAAAAAGTACATACAGTGTTGGGTGTAATGCATTACTAAGTAATTAATTACTGTAATTTAATTACTTTTACCGTAAGGGTTTACTCTTAATTCTTCTGTAATTTAATTATAGTTACTTACTTCTGATTTCATTGCATTAAATGCTAAATAGACTATAGTACAATTTTATTGAAAACAATAGTGGATTAAACATCAAAATAATAAAATGTATATGTTTTTAATGTTACCTTCTCCCTTTAAATACCTTGGTCAGTTCAAGAATAATTTATGCACTTTTATATTATTTATTTGAAAGTGCAGTTTCATGTCTACCCTTGTGACTGGTCATGTCTACCCTTCAACTGGTTGTGGTTGATATGGGATTTAGAAAGTAATTATTAATAATGCAATACAAGAGAGTAATTAGTACAGTAATCTAATTACACTGTTGAAGATGTAATTAGTAGCTAGTAATTAATATATTTTTTAGAGTAACTTAACACTGTATACACACACACACACATATATATACACATACACATACATATATATATATACACATACACATATATATATAATAGTCTTTAATAAAATACTGTAATGATGGTTGAAACAAGATTTTTACATTTTCCGAAGAAAATGTAGGTGGTGCTTACAAGAGTCATGAAAAGGTCACCTCCACAAGGCAGATTACTATGGTATTCAGGGTAAAGTCTAAATAGCCCAGTAATTTCTCTATGATATCCTGGTCTCTAGATATGACTCTTGTCCCTCCTTCAATGTAAGTCTTGATATTATAAATTAGTAAAGTGAGGGATACTGTAGTTGGGATCAGGTTGAAACACTTAATTGAAATCAGTTTCCCCTCTCAAAGCCTCCTCATGAATAACCTGTGGTTTGGATGGCCTTGCAATCTCCGAGAAACAGTGTGAACGGAAATTTTCAGAACGCAGTTGTTGGGTTTGGGCGGAAAGAGCAATTTTTTTTGATAATTCAAGGTCCAGCTGTTTCCAGGTTTCGCTGTTTGTGTTGGCTTATCAGGGTTTTGTAAACACAGAGGATCTAAGCAGCCGAGGACTTGAATACTGTCCGGCATGTGATGTGTGTGTCGGCTCGGTCACACTCTTGAGTATCAGGAACACTGAGGGCAGGGGCTTCTATTGGAATGTGTCAACACTGATAGAAGCAACACTGACTTACTGTGAGTTGTATTACTTTTCCGCTAAACAAACGTTTGAAATATTTGTGTGCGAAACGTAATAATAAGTTAGATCCATATGCATTTATAGTACTGATTATTTTACTATAAGTAATGTAAAATAATCATTCATTTTCGATAAACAGAAATTCCAATTACAAACTCTACACACATTTCCTTGTTGTGTGTGTTTTGTTGCTGTTTTTGTTATATTGTGCCAATAATTAATATAATAGTACAAATACTGCTTTTAATATTATACTAATTATTAATATAGTAGTAATATATTGCTATATATACAGTATATACACACACTAAATTTGTATATTATTGATTGTTATTATATTAATCATATTTATCATATTGAATTAATAATATTATATATTTCACATATATTGCTGTATTAACTACTGTGTGTGTATACTCTGTGTGTGTGTATATACAGACCCTTTCCAAAAAAAATTAATATCATGGAAAAGTTGATTTATTTCCATAATTCCATTCAAAACGTTAAACTTCCATAGCTTATAGATTCAGGGCCCACAACTTAAACGATTTCAAGTATTTAGTTGTTTATTTGTACATAATTTGGGCTTCCAGCTCATAAAACCCACGAAAACAGGATTTAACATTTTTTGAATATTACACGAAATCACACAGTAATTACACAGTGATACCATGGTCATTGAACCAGGTTTTGGTTATTTTGGCAGTGTGGGCAGGTGCAAATCCTGCTGGAAAATGAAGTCAGCATCTCCATAAAGCTTGTCTGCTGAAGGAAGCATGAAGTGCTCTGAAAATGTCCTGGTAGACGGCTGCGTTGAGTGGACAGCACAGTGGACCAACACCAGCCGATGACCAACACAGACTGTGGAAACTTCACACTGGACTTCAAGCATCTTGGATTGTGCGCCTCTCCATTCTTCCTCCAGACTCTGGGACCTTGGTTTCCAAATGAGATGCAAAATTTGCTCTCATCAGAAAAGAGGACTTTGGTCCACTGTGCTTTATTAAATCCAGAGTCAACGCAGCCGTCTACTACAGAAGAGTCAAGTTTTAAATAGGAAAAATATCGAAACTCTTTGGTCATTTTTTTGAGAGAGATGCTAATGGTCCTGTCCGATTCAATGATCTATGCTAAGCTATGCTAAAAGTGGTACTGCCAGACCCGGAGATCGGCTGAATGGATTCGAAAACGGTAAAACTCAACTGTTTAACTCTGGGGGAGTTGTAAAATGAGCCTATTTCCAAAAAAAGTGGAGTAGGCCTATCCCTTTAACATTATCTTTGTCAGACTGATTTAATTGCCTATACTGAAATTGCTGAGTTTGTAGGTCAGGAATCTACAAATGGTTGTGATTTCTCATATAAATGGCAGGAGAACATTGAGGGATTGGATGTTTGTAAGCACAGAAATGAACAAACCTGCAGATTATTGGACGTGAGACGAGAAAGAGAATGGTGAAACTTGATTTGATAAGCACCAGCGGTATATTTCTTTGCCCTACAAACTGCGCCACCTTATAATAAGTGAAGAGAGATGAAAAAGCCTCATCAGCGTGATCAAATAAGACGTGACTCCTTTTTTAGGGCAGATAGCACATGACAGAAAGCCTACACACCCTTATCTGCTCGAACAACTGGGGTGTGTGCGCAATGCTTGAGGTTGTACTGGATTTTCCATTTTTGCTTGCATTAAAAAGCATGCTATCTATTAATGAACAGCACCAGGCTGCGCTCATCTCTTCTTGTCATTTAACTGAAGGCTTGTGTTCACATTCTTATCAGGGCCGTGATTACAGCGCTGTTGTGTGTTTCAGAAGTGAAAGATCCCACCGCCCCGAATAGAGTCAACGCTCTCTTGTCGTTTGAGGCTAAATTAAGCTAAACATAATGAACAGCATTGTGGGCCGTGCACCCTTTCAGCACGGTGGCCCTCGACAGTTGCCTTTTGTGACCCTCCACCCGACTGGCATGTGTCCCGGCTGCCCACTTACAAGATTACAAGTAGGTTAAATGTTCTGTTCATGATGTGGCCTATCATTTATAAAAATGTAATATCAAGTGCTCGAAGTTGGCCGGCACTTCTATATTTTAATCTGTGGCGTAACCTAATTTTTTCCTTGCATACCGGCACTTCTCACATGTTCCTGGTTGTGGATTCCTATTGAAATGACTTGTCCGAGCAACGGTAAATGTGACCGGACCTTTACTCTGGGACAGAAACGGGCTTCCATAATTTAGAGATGCCTCTTTGTGTTTGTGTGTGTGAGGCTAAATATATGATGTATGAATGTGCGTATATTACACACGCCACAAGGCATGACAATAGGGTGAAACTTGACCCTGACAAGCGTAATCATACTCAAATTTCCCTCCATCACTGAGGTCCCACAGGGAGAAAGTCAACCTGCCTCGGGATACGTCAAAGCAGAGAGTCCAGGGGTTAACGTTTGGGAAAATACCAGCTCTTAATATGGAGACCATTTTATATTATAGCTTCAGAAAGCATGCACTCAAACACATACAGCTTTGCAAGTGGCATTTTCTATAAACAGACTTGTCAGAGTGGACAGTATGATTTGTATTTACATGTTGTTGAATACCACATTTGCTCAAGGGAATTTATGTAACGTCAAGTTAGATTGGCATCATTGTACATTACAGTCAGGAAAGCTGCAGTCTGAGACACGCCAAGCTGCTACTTGTGTCAGATGAGATTCATGGTATTAGTTCACACACAAGATTAATGTTTTTACTCCACCCTTAATTTCGAAACACACTTTCCCAGCAACTGTAATTGTGACTTGTTTTCATAATGTTGCATCATTGTATGACACATTTTTGCAGGTCGCTGAGAAGCAAACCAGCAGATGCAGTAGACGGCTGGCGCCATGGCCTCAGATGCGAGTCACATGTTAGAAGCAGCCTTGGAACAAATGGATGATATTATTGCTGGTAAGACTTTAATTTGGCTTCAAGTCGATTTGAAATCCTCCTGATGAACTCAATTACACAATAACAAACAGGATATTTCAAAACAGCAATTTTAGCTTCCCACAAAAATGGGTCGGGTAAAGGTAATCTTGCGGTCTGGTCCTGATTGGCTGATTTTCAGGAAGCGATCAGATAAGGGTCTGCTCCTATACAATGTTTTTTTTCAGCATATCTCTTGATCTATGCATGTTAATTGGATTCCCTCAACACTACATGTGTGAAGCTTTTTGAAAGGATTACATGGTGTTGGATATTTTGAAAGAAAAGTACTTGCCAAACAAAGGTAAAGCTAAATGAAAAGCCCTGGATAGTTAAAATGTACGGCTTAATGATGGGGCTGTCAATTTAATATGTTAATTTAGTTAATTATATTATAATGATGCATTAGAAAATTAATTCATTTAATCATGCCTCTGCAAAACAAAGGCTATATAAAACACTCCATCTGCACTATTATATATAACGATATATATATATATCTCAAAACTCGACCAACTAGCATTTAATGCTTTTTATTTATTAATATATATATTTAAATTAATTAATGTATTGATTTTTTAATAAATTGATGTTATGTGTTAATTATATATACATATCATTATATTTTAAATATACATATACATATATATATATATATATATATATAATATATACATTTATATGTGTATATATATTATTATATTTTACATATACACACACATACATATATATATATATATGGACCAGTTATTTTAAAACGTAATAATGATTTACAAATATAATTAAATGTATATATACATAAGTAGCCTATATAATATAAGTATATAATTGATTTTATATATAGATCAGCAGCTCTATAGCATGTACAGTAGATTAAGATATATGTTAAAACATATTGTATCCATGTTGAGTTACATAATGAGTAGCATTGTAGGGTGTGCATCTTTACAGCACAACATTTTATAACAAAGCAGAGTAATTGGCTGCCAGTTTCGGAGGGAAAACTCTTAACAGGGCTGGGTAGGGAGAGGATGTGGGGGCCGTGAAGCCCCTCAAGCATTCTCAGCGATTGCCAACATGATTTAACTAATAGAGGATAAATGTTTAATGTGGGCAGTCAACAAATGAAGACTGGGGGAGGAACGGAGCGGAGCATGCAGTTCGCTGCCTGTGAGACAGAGAGAGGTACAATGCAGTGGACTCAGCTAGTCTGGACTGTGACAAAATCCGTGATAAACACTGTTTATTTCAGTTTCATAACCTAAGGTCATACTACCATTAATATTTAGGCAAAACAATGTTGGTTTATTTACTTTTAATGTGGGATAAAAAGAGCAACATAGTGATCTAAAGACCAATGGCTCCTATTTTTGATAGGCATCACATCATATAATTTTTTTATTAATTTTATTAATATTTTAATTTAGCAAGGAAGCTGATCAAAATTGACAGTAAAGACATGTAATAAACGAGATCTATTTTAAGTAAGTGCTGTTCTTTTGAACGTTCGATTCATCATCAAAGAATCCTGAAAAATATGTATCACTGTTTCCACAAAAATATCAAGCAGCACTTTTTTCAACATTGATAATCATAAGAAATGTTTCTTAAGCAGCAAATCAACATATTAGAATGATTTCTGAAGGATCATGTGACGCTGAAGATGCAAAAAAATTCACCTTTGCATCACATGAATAAATTAAATTTTTTAACATACTTAAATAGAAACCAGTTATTTTAAAACGTAATAATGTTTTACAATATTACAGTTTTTACTGTATTTTTGATCAAATAAATAAAGCAACAACATTTTTAAAAAAATCATTAAAACCCTCAACTAAATATTATTAGAAAATGAGTGTTTATTGTGTTAAATAATCTGTTTTTAACTACACTAAACTATTTTTATTGATTATTTTCGCTATTGAGTACAATACAACTATATTGTCATATTTCATAAGTCATCCTCCATGTTGGATTTTGTTGTTTTACTGAGCTGGGAAATACCACATATTTATTTATTTAATATTTAAACCATTTTTATTGAATTTACAGCTCAATATCATGAGGTATATGTTAGCATATATGTAAAATTATTCATACCGTGATATAAGAAATGGATTGCATACCACACATTGTCTATTAGCTGAGTAGTCCTGCATGACATGAGTTATAATTGTACAGAATGAAGGCTACATGTGCCAAATATTACAGATGCATGACTTCAAATAGCGCAGGCTTATAAATCAATTGCTTAGGAATTTAAATCATTTGAAACCATTAATGTTTAGTAATCAGATGTCATACAGTGAGGCTAATCCTGGATCTAGACTTTAAATGAGTGTCTGTCTGTGTGTGTTAAGAATAGGAGGGTGTGATGAGAGTTGACCACAGGCATGTTTTTTTTGTTTGACTTTATTGTCAAGAAATTCATCTTTAACACTGGCATAAAAAACAGATACATTAGACAGCACTGTACAATCACATAATAAAACACATGGGGCATACATGGTTAAAACAAAACAATCTGTCGTGTCTCTTCAGGTCTGCTGAGTGAACTGACTCATGACAATGAAGGACTGTTGTTGTTCTTAGAGTTTCTCATGGTTCTTGAAATGTCTCCTCCTGCTGGTGGATCTCAATTTCAATAAAGATGATCCAACATCTGGCATTATAGCCTTATTTGATTAAAAGAGTTTTTTCATAGAATTTCTAATTCCAATTTCTTGGAATATTTAATATTTAATATTTTAGGTTATTTTAATATTTTAAGTGTTTTTGTATTTTATTTAGTTTTATTTTTTAAGCCGATTTTATGGTTATTTTATTTATTTTAGGGGATTTTGCATTTAATTTTTTATTTAAGATAATTTTTTTTTTTTTTAACCTAAGGGATATTTGTGAGCATGAGTAGCAGAAAGGGTCACGACATCCCCCACCCCTTCATTAAAGAAACCAATGAGGTCATTTCATGCTCTCAGCCAAGCAAAACACTTGCGCCTGAATGCACAAATTACGCATTTACCGGTATATAAACAGTAATGCACATTTTGTCTCACATTCTTTGCACGCATACTAGCAGAAGACATATGGAAACGATACAAATCTCACGTTAACGAGACCTGATTTTATTCCACTTAAACTAACGGAAAATTGTATAACGTAAAAATTGACACCGAGGCCATTATCCACTTGTCATCTGTGTCTCTCTTTGTTCTTATTGGTGATTCTGCTGTTAAAACTGGAGCGAAGTCATCATAGACTTTTAAAGTGTTATAGAATCCTGATGGTTTCCAGATGTTCTGGTGCTTCCTGTATATTTGTTACGTCTCATTCCATAGTATCCAGATGGGGACAGTTGGAAGTGTTGTTGTGCGAGTTGATGGATCCGACACGTGGCTGCAGCGGTGTGCTGTGGGTGATGGGTAATATGATGTGATGATGTATGACATGGCGTGATGGTGCATCTCTCCTGCACTTTTTGCCCTGTTTTGTATCTTTTTTCACATACACTGTAAAAATGATGTAAACAATGATTACTGGAGTACACTTTACATGGAAATACTATTTAGTATTATTTTAGTTTTATTAATATTTTTAGTTATTGTTTTTATATTATTAGTTTTCATGGCAATTAATTTTAGTTTAATTTTGTCATTTTATTTCATTTCTTTTAAAATATTGCTATTTAGGTTTAATTTATTTTTATTTCAGTTTTACTTTTAGCTAGTTTTTATTTATGTACAGTTAATAATTTTTGTGCTTCTAATTTAACTGCTGTTTCAGTTTATTGCCAAGGCATTATTTCTAATTTTCACTTGGTTTAAGTTTTTCAACATATACATATATATATATATATTATATATGTCTGTGTGTGTATATATGTATATATATATATATATATATATATATATGTGTGTGTGTGTATATATATATACATATATATATGTTTTTTTTATTCAGCTTTATTTCAATCAACAGAAATGTTTTAATAATTTTAGTTTTAGTTAACGATAATAACCCTGCACTATGCAGTCTTCAAAAAGTCACGTTTATTTGTTGCAATTATTTGTGAAATTTACTAGCAATTTTAAGTGAAAATTGTTTCAACGTCATTTTTAAGACCTTTTGACTGCTTTGGTACAATAAAAGACATAAAGAAGAAGAAATTGCATTGAACAATTTGGTGGATTCGAACTTGTATCGCCGATATGAGCGTATGACCACTAAGGCAAGGGTCTAACCTCTTTTACTTCTTATTTAGTGTACCTTATGTTTCTGCCGGCAGGTTCCAAGGCTGCGGTGGAGTTCAGTAACGGGCTCTATGACCTGGGCTCTCCTGTGAGTGTCGGGCCCCTGCAGGTTCTCCAGCTGGCTGAGGAGCTGAGACTGACACTGGAGCTGCAGGTCGGGGACGAGGACCGCAAGTCACTGCGCTCCCAGCTGCCCTGCACCACCGCACAGAGCCTCATGGAGTGGCTGGAGAAAGGATCGGTGAGTTAAAGACTAGAAAATTAATGTGGATTTAATGTTGGAATAGTAATACAAAGTTCTGTCACGAAACTCGAGATGGCACGGGCTGAAAGATCCTTAACTCAGTCTCCCTGCAATCGCATCATTCGCTATTGGGCACAGCTGATTGGTTCCTGCTGTATCAGTAGCCAATGAGCTCACTACTCAGTCTTCAAATACTTGGTCAGCATTTGCTGTAGCAGTCGCAGCGCGCTTTCAGAAACCCTCCAACTTCCCCAGCTCCACCTGTATAGATCTGCTATGGGTAATTCATGTATGCTTTATTGTACAGCAACAGCAGCATGTCTTACTTATTCACAGCAGCGTGTCAGTGTATGTATTGACAGTAGCAAGTCCCGTACTTACTCTGAAGCAGCAACAGCACAGCAGATCTATTCCGCCAAGACCAGTTATTTAAGAACCATGGGCAGTTTTCATACAAGTTGATTTAAGCCTTCGTAAGGGGTAATTCACTTAACAAGTGTCCTTCTAACTCAAGTCAGCTCATTCACCCTAAACTCATGAACAATCATTACATTTGCAGATTTGATGTTTCCTGAGCTTCTCTGCTTAGTCTTGTCATCCTCAAGTTTTTTGGATAGTGGTTTCTACTTTATATAAATATTTACACAAAGTGCAGTGATACAGATGTTTTTCAGATGACAAGTTAACATTTTTCAACATTTGTCATGTTTTAGAGACAAAAACCCTTTTTAATGTAAACGCGGTGACATGATTATAAATGGCAAAAGACCCTGAAAGTGTTAGGACAGTTCAATAGGCAGCTATACTGAGTCTTAAAGGGACAGTTGATCCATGAATGAAAATTCTGTCATTATTTTCTCACCCTTATGTTGCTCTAAACCTGTATGACGTGGAACACATAAGTATCATTTAAAATATATAAATATACACATACAACAGCAGATCATAGTGACCATGATTTTCAATAGCAAAGAAAGTTTTATGAAAGTGGTCCATACAGTGTTATTTTAGTATTTTTTATGTTTATTCATATTTTATTAAATATGTATTGTATTGTATATTATTTTGTTATTTTATTTTTTAAATTTTTTATTAATTTTAATTTTATTTTCAATTTTAGTCATTTTATTATGTGATTTTTAAATATTTCTACGTAGATTTAATTTATTTAAATTTTTGTTTTAGTAATTTTGGTACTTAAGTTTCAACTTGTTTTTTTGTTTTGTTTTTCAATTAGTTGCCAAGTTAAGATTTATAATTTTCACTTCATTTTACATTAAGTTTTCCATCTAATATTTATATTTTATTTCAACTTAATTACTGAAAATGATTTTTTTTTCAAAGCATTAACAAAGAGCTAAAAAACTACAAATAAAACTACAAAATGTAAAGGTTTCCCCCTCATATTACCCGTTTTTGACCAAAATGAATAATTAAATTACACATAGAAATATTATTGATAATAATAATAAAAAAAAAGTAAGATAAATAAGTTGAACATAAATGCACATATTAAAAATAATCATATCCATATAAAAGAAAAAAATATCCTCAAAAATAGCAGTCCATACGGCTCGTGCACTATATTCCTAGTCCTCTGCAGTTATTTGATCACTTTGTGTGAAGAACAAATTTACAAACTCACTGACCCAAACGTGGTGAGCAGTGAGCACAAGTCTTAAAAGCTATTTTATGTTGCTTTTTTTTAAGCGGATCTGTCATTGTATAAAAAAAAAAGAGCTGCTTGAACAATCTTAAAAATGTTCCTTCTGTGTTCCAATGAAAAAATATCAGGCCACAGGGTTGGAACAACATGCATAAATAATGATAATTCTGATCATTTTCATTGTTGAGGGAACGATCCCTTTAAGCGCAAACTTCTGCCTATTACAGGGTCTTTTCTCACGTGTCCCAGAGGCAGTTTCTGGCCCAGCATTTGCGTGCGTATGCGTGTATGTTCCTTGGATGTTTTTAAAAGAGTTCGGATCCCCTCTGAGACATTGATAGGGCTGCGCTTCCTGCCTCTCTCCCTCTCTTCCCTTCATATTCCTCTCTCCACACAGTCATTCTCTCCTTTCTCTTCTCTCACTCTTAAAATCTATTCAGTCACCTTTAACTCGGCTTCATCTCCTTTAGGGTAAGTCTTCAACTGACATCTCTGCTCATGCAACTAGAGTAGTTTGTTGATGTGTAACCTGGCAATGCTTGCATACTTGCTTTCTCAGAATAGAGTTTTTCTTGTTTTGCTGGTATTTGTTATTGGCAAAAACAGTCACAAGATTCATTATACTGTTATTTGTGTATCCCAATGGAAAATGCTGGCACATGATTCTCATCAGTAGCCTGTGGTGATTTTCTTGGTCAAATAACATAGAAAATCTCTATGTAAAGTGCATAAGCAACCTGTTGGCGGAGCTCGGAGATCAGTCAAGGGCCGTGTTTTTGCAGGGATCACATTTGTCAAATTTGCAAGGCCGAAATCCAGTCATTTCAATTAGGAATCCACATTCGCCACGCTTACCAACAGAAAGCTGATTGGTTTGAAAGTGACTGTGCTTCATCAAAGTCCCTTTCAAGGAAAGTCTGTTCACTCGGCTACCATATTTGCAACGCCTCCGGGCAGCTATTTTGGGCAACCAAGACCAAGTCTATCTACTTGAATGGGGAAATCTTAAAATCTGCTTGTCACACTAACATAACATATTTTTAAATCAACAACCAAATCTGACATGAACTGTCCCATAAATGCTGTTTCTTATGGCTCATTTTTGCATTTAAAAAAGCTTATATTTCAGGCTAGAATGCGCATGTGCAGTCCTAAGGGCCGTTACATAGTCAACGCATCGGTACGCATACGCGTCCACAAGGCTACGCGTCGCTACACTTCGGCCGCCATTATGCGTCGATGCGTAGCCAAATGTGTCGTCCTAGTTTTTGATACGCGACGCGCCGATGCACGCAATACTATGCGTTGTTGGCGGGGGCGACATTGCAAGTGTTGTACATTAATTCAAGTATATTATGTTTACAGAAGAAGGTTTGAATACAATGGCGGGCGAAGAGAAAAAATTATGCGAGCTAATGCGCATACATCTCGTCTACAATGTGTGTGTGTGATTTTGGTTGGGTGACAGTTGTAGGTTACAGTTTGACAAAAGCACAATGTTGTGTTTTACATAAATATAAGTAGGCTAAACACTTTGCAGTTTTTAATGATGTCCTGTATGAACAAAATGCACACACACACACATTCCAGCATTGCAATCTTGACATCGGAGCCTGTTAATAAGCTGCGTCCAAAACGCGAATAGAGCATCAAATTCGCGTCTATCGCGTCTAGTTCGACGCTTGAACATTTTGAATCCATTCGCGCGTCCAAAGCGAAAGCGAGCGTTTGAAGCGAAATAGACGTACATTCAGAACATAGGTTCAGAACTATGACTCTACTACCCCCTGTTGCGTGAGCGGTGTATTGCATTTCATGCATCGCCCGTGACGCTTGCGTCTGCTTGCGTCCACTGTTTTGACTATGAAAGGGAGCGCGTCGCTCGCGTTGCTTGCTCACGTTGCTCGCGTTGACTATGTTAACGGCCTTAGGCCAATTCACACTGCGCCGACAGATGCAAGAAACACTTGTTTTGTCGGATCAGTTGGCTCTCGTTTTTGCAGATTGAACATGTTGAATCGACATTTATCGGGTCTTGGAATGTCGGAGGAGTGACGTACTGTAATCCAGTGATTGTCCTCATTGGTTGGTGTCTGTCGTGCAGGGTGAATTGGCCTCTAAGCGCGCGTCTCACAACACTAACTGTTAAAGCCTATATAGAGTGCCAACTGGCAGTTGGCATCCCCATTTTCCATAGGCGTTTGGATTATCGCACAAAAAAAAAAAAAACTCTGTGATCAACAAAGGTTTATGACACTTGCACGTTTTGTCCATCAAGTTAATTTTCAAAGATGTACACAACCTTTATGAATTTCGAAGCCTAAATGCAGTCGCCTGAAGTAAAAAGCTAAAGGTCGGGTATAAACGAACTACACCACGGTCCCACGACTTCAATGTCACCACCACTAAGCTTCCGACAACTCTTTCAGTTTTTATCTAAAAACATTTTACAAGAGCACAACAGTTTATAAGAGCACAATTATAAGCATAACGAGGCTTTAAAAGCGGACTAAGTTTACCTGTTCAGAGTGATGGCGTTTAATGTCCTCGACAGCCTCTGTTGTCCCATTTAGCCACTTGTCAGCAACCGCCTTTTTCAAAACACGTAACAGTGAGTGGGAAAATACTGATGTATTTTATGTCGCAGAATAAAAGTGAAAGTGTCTTGAGCTTGTGTTCACACCAGAGACCTTATTTCAACCATTTAACCAAAATCCCATTCACAAAACCCATTGACTTTGGGACGATGGAACCGGAAGTGCTAAAATGCTAACTCGTTTTTGCGTTTTGGCCTACAAAGTGATGTCATACCTGCACCACTCTATTGGTCGGCAGCTGCAGTGACTTTACCAATCGGCATTTGGCTCTTTTATTCAGGAGGGACTTATTCCGCCATATTGCGTGTTGCACTTTCTCCCATTCATAAGTAATATAAGTGCACCGTTTTTTAATATCTAAAGTCTTTGGCTTCATACATCGCTACAGTATTGATGATAGACAATGGACCTTTTTGCCTACAACATTCTTTCCTTAAAGTTCAAGTATAGTCAAATGCATAGCCTTTCAAAGTATACTCATAGTGCTTGACATATACACACTAGAAAGATTCATGCTTGTCCACTGTCTGCGCTATTTTTCTCCAAATGTTAAAACGTAAGTGATAA
The DNA here is from genome assembly GCF_951802725.1 of Rutilus rutilus. Classification (NCBI taxonomy): domain Eukaryota; kingdom Metazoa; phylum Chordata; class Actinopteri; order Cypriniformes; family Leuciscidae; genus Rutilus; species Rutilus rutilus. Next base: position 12,498,714 of record NC_140233.1, read on the forward strand.
AAAAATTTCTTTGTAGTAATTTAAACTAGAGTTATGAATATCTCTTGATCTCCTCAGACAAACTCGTCAACATGGGTTTCTATGGTCGTTTCCATCTAGTTTGTTTTCCTTGTTCTTCGTTTATCCGCCAGTGTTGCCACCTTGTGGCCAAACGAATTAGTGCAAAAAAAAAATATCAAAGCGCACAAGCGAGTTGGAAAAATCTGACTGGGTGTTCGTTGAGTTTGTGGATACTGTGCTGATGATGAAATTCACATCAAGCACACAGTAGTACACATGCCCTAGCGTAAATGTCAAATCTGAAGTGTACTTTGGGCTTTAGTCCATGGGGTCCTTCTACAACACAACAGTCCTCTGAACTGTGTCTCTAAGTGGGATCAAGTACACATGCTCCCCAATTACAGCTGGTAAAAACAGTGCAGGAAATGCGATCAAGTCCTGATAGCGAGACGTTCGCATTAGAGGGACCGCATTACGCTTTGTTCTTACACGCCGTATCTGGCCCGTGTTTACATGCACATGAGGAATGTGTGGCAGCTGCAGAAAAGAGATAAGAGAGGTCGTTCTTCTCATAACCTGATCTGAGACCTGTCTGAGCCGCCGTAGGTAAAGCGTGTCTGTTTGATAGTATTAAAATATGTCTACTCTTGTTTATGTATGCATGCGCACATGTGTCTGGTGTGTCTCCAGCTCCGCAGCTGTCAGGATCAGAGACTTTGCCAGGTGCAGCTGAACTCGCAAAGCTCTGGATAAGTTGCGTGTTACTCTAATAAAGACCAAATCGTCTCTGCTTGATCTCAGGGTGGAACTTCTAATAATTCTTGATAGCTGACATAATCACAGCCTCCCTCCCTCAAGAATATGTAGTTGTTTTTGTCTTCAAAATTCACCGTAAAACAATGCAAAATACAGTGTTTATCCGCGCAAAATGGCCAAAGTGTCATTTGTTGACTCCAGCTGTATTCATTTAATGTTTTTGACCAGAGTCCCATGCGGTGACTGTATCCCCACTCTTACACAACACCCCATGACGCAAACAGGAAACGCTCAGAGGCGATACTAGAAGAAGGTTTAATGGCCATCACTATGCCCATACTAAATGTTTCAGCATTTTGTATTATTGTTTGTTCTTATTTGATAGAGTTGTGACTTTTTGATAGTTTTGACTTATGTGGATAGTTAACCATTTACTCACCCTTATGTCGTTCCAAACCTGTATGAATGTGTGGAACACAAAAAAGTGAATGTTTAAAGAATATCATGACTGTCAAGTTCCAAAACGACTAAAATATAATAACAGAGAAATGCTCTATATGACTTGTGCACTATATTTTCAGCTTTGTGTCAAGCAGGCTCAAATGTAACTCTTTACTACTACAGAAAAGTCTTTCCTAGCTCTTCATGGCACATTTATAAGAGAGGTAATATTTGATTTTTAATGAATCAGTCGAACCATTTTCCTAAATCTGCCTGATTGATTCATTCATGAATTGGTCTGAATCTTGACTACAGCTCACTAGAGCGGGACATTTTAGTGAATAATGACTTAAAATTCAGTCTTTTGCTCACACAAAGCTATCATATGACTTAAGAAAGCTTGGAATATAGTGTGTTAGCCTTGCCATATAGACCAATTCACTGTAAAAAATAAACAAAATCCAGTTATAAAAAAAAAAAAAAAGGCAGCTGTTTCAAGTATTGCAGTTTGGCGTATTGATGCCTGCATACTTTACAGCTTATAACCATATATTTCTATATAATGATATAATGACACTAAAATAATGCATTAAACATTACATTCTAACATATTGTAACAAAATAAACACCCACATTTACAAATACAATTAATATATCAAAGCTGAGATGAATATTTCTTTGATATAAAATATAGTCATATATGTCACACTGTGACTTCTGAAAATGTAATTTTACTGTTGTTCACTATAAATTATACCATAGTTCAGTTTTACTTGTAAAGACCATAAATTTGACAGTTTTTCACCTTATATTGTACCGTACATTTTTACACTTTTTTACTGTGTACTTTTACAATGCTTTTTGTAGTTTTAAAACTTCGCTCTCCATTTATCGTAATTGTATCGAAAGAGCAACCAGCACATTTATAAAATTGTCTTCTGTTTTTGGTGCCTCATACATTACTTCACTTTGGACAATGGACATTTTTTTTGCTAAATGACATTTTGCTAATGTGACAACACCTTAAATGATGACAGAACTTTCCTTTTTTAGCTCTTTAAGAAAGTTAATTATATAATAGTTTATAGCGGTGTACATATGGGCATGTTAAGCTAAAGGCCTGACAAGATCACAAGGTTATGTTGTTATCTAGTACTAAACAGCCTAGTTTGTGCTTGCCATTCCCTTCAGTCTTTGCCTCAGCTGTGTTTGTCTATGAAGGAGACAACTGGACAGCAGGGTTGCTTGTAAAGTTAAAAAGACACAGAAATGGATGGATGTCTTCCACAGGAAACAGGGTCTCTTTGGGTTGTAGCCTTGAGTAAAAACAGATGGGAGATCACTGGAAGGCAGTGTGCCTTTAAATGCCCCCCCAACCCTCTCTCTCTCTCTCGCTGTGTTTCTTGTGCTTAAACAGAGACACTGGCTTGTTTCGGTTCAGACTTCCATTGGACTTAATTAAAGCCACTGTCTCACAGAGAAAAGAAAAAGGCTGAAAGAAAGGGAGGGAAAGATTACAAATATGTAGACTTTCATATGTGAACAAGAAAGTTGGTGTGTTGTAGTATGTAAGATCAGGGAGTGGAAGTTGTGGATTGATGTTTTGCATCTGACACACACACACACACACACACACATACTGAACTTCTAAGTGTCTGGCTGGACATCAGACGCAGGGGGTCTCGGGCAGACGTCTGGCATTAGAAATGAGGTTTGTGCAGTTGCTTCAGCATGTTAGGAACTCTTGTCTTCAGCAGCCAATATAAGGAGGAGGAGGAGGAGGAGGCGACGACTCTGTAAAACAGGCGCACAGATTCACTGAAACCCAAAGCTCAGATCTCAGCCTGCCGCTGCAGTCGCTCACTTACTATAACGGGTCGAGATGGGCCTTCAGCATGGAAGAGAAAATTGACTTTTATAAGCATTTCACTTGGCTTAAAAAGGTAGGTTGAAATGTCTGCTTTTCTACTGCAAGTTATAATTTTTTTCGGATATTTCCATTCAGCTTTTCTTTTTTACTGTTTTCTTTTTGGGCAGGATATACTATGAAAGGGATCATGCACAGTCAAGAGGTCATTATTGCAATATATATATATATATATATATTTATATTGAAATATTGATTTGAGTTTTAATATTTGATAATCTTACCTGTATATTATCTTAAAACTTCCACTAAGAAAAAAATAGTCCATTAAAATGTACAAAACAATAAACAAGACCAACACAATGACAATATCACAGTAATATTAGTGATTTTAAAGGTGATTTTCACAACAATCGCTAAGTGCGATACAAGATGAACAAAGTTATTTTAGTATCATTGAGATACTAGTTTTTATTAATATTTATTCATTTTTATATTAAAAATGTTACTTTGGAAACTAGATTAAATAAAATATGTTTAATTAATTTTTAATATTTAATTTTATTTCAGTTAAAGTTTATTTTAGTTTTAGTTAACAATTATATCCCTAATATCTCTATTTTATCCCTGGCAGAAGTTGCATTTGTATGATACGAGGTCTCTGTTGCACTTGCACTTTGTCTTGGATGAGCATGACTGATATAGAGTGGTTGGATTTGTGTAGAACCGTTTGTTGTTGTTCAAAACGTCAGGCTGCTTTGTGCTGGTGTGGATGTGTGCCGGGAGCTTGTGATTTCCAATAGTACAAAAGCGCTTTTTATCCTGTCCAGCTTCAATGATTCTGAGCTCATGCCCTTGAACACAAACAAAAATGCATTCACTGACACAACACTTGATTCTTAGTGGTCGTAAATTCATGCAGTAAAATTCAGTTTAAAGGTGAAGGTATGAACACCAGCATGCACACCTGTTCTTGAAGTGCAAGAGGCCTTGAAACGCTTGCTTGCCATGGTTGATGTGGTTTACAAGGTATTGCGGTAAGCCAGGTATGTGTAACATTGCAGGAAAGCACACAATGTAAAACTTAACCAACCATTACATTTCAAAGTAAGAAAGAAATTACAGTAATTATCCCCCACGAGAAAAAAAATGCCGGTTTAGAAGAGGAATGGAGTGCATTACACTATTACAGGGAGGGGGTGTATCGTAAAACTCTCAATAATTGTCATACATTCTTGGACAGTGGAGTAATAATGATCACTGTAGTCTCTTTTTGAGCTCCTCTGAAGTCATTTCAGGCCTTTACAGTTCTGTTAACAGGCAGTGGGACGCGAAAACAGGGAAATTCCGGAGCTTTTGGGTTGTCTTGCTTATAAACATCCCACTGGTGAGGTAATAAATTGAATCAGTGCTCTAGAGAGCATCATGAATCTCTCTGTGTGTGAACTCAGCTCTAAAGGTTAAATTAACTGTAGATCATTCGTGTTGTGGACTTCTTAAAAAAAATTAGGCAAAGTTGCTTTCTCTGGGTTTGGGTTTTTTAGTTACAGTACCAGTCAAAAGTTTGGAAACGTTACTATTTTTAATGTTTTTGAAAGAAGTCTCTTATGCTCATCAAGCCTGCAGTTAAAAAAAAAAAAAACAGTAATATTATGAAATATTATTACAATTTAAAATAATGGTTCTCTTTTTTAATATACTTTAAAATGTAATTTATTTTTGTGATGCAAAGCTGAATTTTCATCAGCAAGTACTCCAGTCTTTGGTGTCTTATGATCCTTCAGAAATCATTCTAATATGCTGATTTATGATCAATGTTGGAAACAGTTGTGCTGCTTAATATTTTTTTTATAACCTGAGATACTTTTTTCAGGATTATTTGATGAATAAAAAGTTTAAAAGAACTGTATTTATTTAGAATAGAAATCTTTTGTAACAATATACACTACCGTTCAAAAGTTTGGGAACAATAACTATATTTTTTTAAAGAAATTAGTACTTTAATTCAACAAGGATGCGTTAAATTGATAAAAGGTGATGGTAACGATTTATATTGTTAGAAATGTTTTTATTTTGAATAAATGCTGTTTTTATGAATAAATGCTGTTAACGTTTTACTCATCAATGAATCCTGAAAAAAGTATTCCAAAAAAATATATTAAACAGCACAACTGTTTCCATCATTGATAATAACTGAGTATCAAATTATCATATTAGAATGATTTCTGAAGGATCATAAGACACCAAAGACTGGAGTACTTGCTGATGAAAATTCAGCTTTGCATCACAAAAATAAATTACATTTTAAAATATATTAAAAAAGAGAACCATTATTTTAAATTGTAATAATATTTCATAATATTACTGTTTTTTTTTTTTTTTTACTGCAGGCTTGATGAGCATAAGAGACTTCTTTCAAAAACATTAAAAATAGTAATGTTTCCAAACTTTTGACTGGTACTATAAATGTAAATTCTTGTTAATTTTTAATGGTTACGGTTATGGTTTCCAGGTTTAAAGCTAAAGTGTGATTTATGAGCGACTAGTGCCACTGAACGGCAACAGTCGGGTTATGGAAGTAAAATCCCCTTAATTTTCTCCATAGAATTCCAATGACCATAGAATTCCAGACCAATGACCAACAAGGTTGTTAATTGATGGTATATGCTTTTGTTGAAACCATCAGCCTACATTATTTCAACTTATTTTTAAAATAATTGTTTAACAGTGACATTCTTGGTGAAAAACGACATTATCCATAATTCTGCAGAGAATCTCCACCAATCAGAGAATCGCGATAGACAAATGACACCAAAAGAACTCTAGTGCCCGCCCCCATGAAGCACTGCGAATTACTTCATTGGTAGTCTCCCTACGCTCTCAAACAACTAAATATATACATAATCAACATTTTTAAATGATTTATTTAAATATATATATCCATTGTTTTTTTCATTCAATTATATCATTTGCAATTCTTCACAGGATTGCAGTTCTTTCCTTCAATGAAGCCATTAAGTATACAGTCTTGTACCTTTTTCTTTTTGTCTGATTTTCAAATACTTTTTTGCTTTAATCAAAGTATGTAATGTTGTGAATCACCTTGTAGTTGGTTGGTTTGGTTCATGGCTTATAACTCTATTTTGAAGACTATAAAAATTCTTCCTGAAACACGGCCGATGAAAGAGTGGAAGGACACTGTTGCGCTCTATTGAACAAACAAACTCAAGCCACATGTTTATAGTTTGTAGTTTTAAGAAAAATGAACCTTTGAATGCCTTAGAGTTTCCGTTATAGTTTCTGCACGTTAAGCTGTGATAAGACAAAGTATAGGTTTGGAGGTTGTCAGCCGAGTACTAGCTGGATAGCTAATGTTGACCTGGTTAGGACTGGTACTTTATGCCACCTTTGCTAAGCTAGTTCGGATCTGCTTAAGCTGGTTAACGGAACACAGGTTAAACCGTTTGACCAGCTTGAACACCTCAATCTTTTTTCTTTTTTTAAATCAGAAAATGGTGTGAAAGAAATTGAAAGATTTGTTGGAATAAAGGCAAGTCAAGTCTATAATATAACTGTTTTATGAATTGAAATACCGTTCAATTGGCTTTTTATCACAATAATATGTTCATATTTACTCGCTTCAAGTATGAAAGATTCTATGGTTTAAATCATTGCATAAATAATAATTATACTGTTTAAGTTAGGGTAGAGTGGGGGAAAACGCCCCCCCCTGGGGTAAAACGCCCCCCACCTGTTTTTCCCAAAATAACCACTAAAAGTAGTCAATATACATTTTTACTGTTGCTATGCACTACGTTGATAACGGGGATATACAAATCTCTATGGAGAAGCTGACACCAGTGACATATTTGAAGAGAAGAGGATTACATGGTAAATGCTATAATTTTCAGATATTAGTAAACAAGTGTTTAAGAGAATATTGTTCTGCAGGATATCGCAGTGATGTATGATAGATGAATAGTGAAGTCTGTAGTTTGAGATCATATGTTATTTATAAGGAATATAATTATATTTAAAAAATTAAACTTTTTTTTTAAAAGTCATAGCTTGTGGGGTAAAACGCCCCCTACGCTGAGGGGTAAAACGCCCCCCTGGGGGCATAGTTTCTCTCTATCATAATTACTATAATAAAATATTTATGTCTATCAAATCCTTTGTTTTACACTTAATGCAGTATAACTAGGTGGTAAAATCTAAATATTTGAACAAAACATAAAAAAATTACCTCAAGTGAACATTAACTAGCTAGCTTGCTAGCACAGTTAGCTCACTGATGGAAGGTAGTTAATTTTGGCTATTTTGGACATTGCTGAAATAAATATTAATATATATATATGTTTATACATTACTTGCCTTTTACTTTTAGAGATTAAAAACTATTTTCTGTTAATTTTGCTGTTGATCTATGAAGCAAACTGGTTTGTAAGAAAGGGGGCATTTTACCCCACCGCTGGGGCAAACCGCCCCCTTTGTACAAAAATATTTTCAGTCAAAATGCTAATTAATTATGAAGGCTGAGCAATTTTAATATTTGGTGAATACCTCCTGCCATAGTCACTCAAAACCGGGATGGCAATTCTAGTCACATTTATGTTTTGTTTCACTGTAATGTCACATTTTCCTTAAGGGGGGCGTTTTCCCCCACTCTACCCTACTTTTTAGCTCTTCATGAGCAATATCACACTTGTATCGTATTCGGCCGTAGGTAATCACAGCATGCTGATATACAGCCATATCGCACGGCAACGAGTGTGATATTACATTTATACAACAGTTCGACGGCACACGTGAGTAAATAAATAAGAAACAACAACGGGGTGTTTTTAAAACCCCTCTTTTGTGCAGAACTACTTTCTTCCGCCACGGATTCAGATCTCAAGTTGACAGTTGAGCACACAAGCCTCCGTTACTAATTCTAAAACGTAACTTTAGAACTAGTAACGAAGGAACGCTGAGTCGCTTCATTGATGCTTTTTGTAGAGTAGGCTACAGTATTATGGTATTATGAAGGAGATCGACTAAACGAGTGTATTGCCTGCATCTGATATAGCATTCATTCTTCAGGTCGATGTCCATAATATTAGGCCTATATCCAAAACATCAGTTTGAATGTCCGCTGAGGAAAGCGATATGTTCGTCTTTAGCCCTATTCGGACAGGATTAACTTTACAAGGGTAGATGGAGTAATGTAATTTTACCACAGGACGTCTGTAATGTTAATGGCCAATTCGCACGGGATAAGATATCTCAGTAAAACTAGCAGAAGTGGGAGGAGTAACTCAATTTGCGCATCGCCGTCAACCTCCTGTTGTCATGTGTGTATTACGTTGCTTCCTGAATCCTGATATCACGATATCATATATATTTATATATATAAAAAAGTTATGTCCGGTCGAACGATGTATTAATTAACTTCAGATTGGATTGTGTTGGTAACAGGCACTAACCTAACGCTAAAAGATGTTTTGTGCCTCTAACAAGTGCTTTCGATCTTCTTTCTGATCTGAATGGTATGTTGAAAACACTTGAGTTTTGCCACAGACTTGTCCCAGCGTCTAGAACGCAACTGAATGCTTTTTCAATACTTGAAAAAACGTGGAAAACTACTTTTAAACACGAAATGACTAAATATTTACGTACGTATTTACAGCGGGTCTATTCGCACGGGTTTAGTAACGTTATTACCTGAGGTAATTTTTCCGGACCTTTTTACTGAAGGTAAAAGTCGCCGTAAACTTTACTGACATTGTCCGTAATGATTACTGAGATCAGATGGCACATTCGGACGGGACTAAAATCACAGAGAAGCTCTGGTAATTATTACTTTACCCCACCTCTCCATGTTAAACTAGTCCAGTCCGAATAGGGCTTATGTCCTTCCCATGACGGCGCTAAAACAACTTGTTCCCGCTCACCCATAAAGACAATCTTTATCACCATCTAATGGCGTAATAATGTATCTTTCACTGAAGTCCATTTCACGATTCTTTACCAAATACTGCATATTATTTATATAGAATAATATTTATTGAACGACAATTTTTAAATTAACAACAGTAGCCATTATAAAAAACAATAAGGAATAAACACAAGCAAACAATTCATTCAAGCAGCACTTTAGTACAGGATTCAAGTGAAATATAGTTATGAAACTTAATTTTTCCCTTAACCAAAACCGATTTGCTCTGGAACAACAAGTAATAGATTAATTACACGAAAGATCGCCCGTTTGATATACCACAAATGAAGTATAGACTATCTCATGTTTAACCACTGTCTACATTAAGGGCTGCGGCAAATTCCTGAAGGACTGGCCGAGATGACGCTGTGCACATGAGCGCTGAACGGGCGCTGACGGCCTGGAGTTCGCATTTGCGAAAGCGTCTCAACATATCGTAAAATAGGCACTATGATTATATATTAGTCACATATTTTACTCTCCTAAAAAACTCTTGAAACTACATTTTGTGACAACTAGAGTAGTATTTATTAAAGATGTGGTGGATTTGCTCGACCGTCATGACAGTCGCCGCAAGCGGAGTGATACAAACGGTGAAACGGACTGCACAAATGTCGCACGGCTGGAAAAGGCTCTCAGCCAATCAGATTCGAGAACCAGAAAGAACCTTTGTATAAACATAAATATCAAATGATATCACATAAAACTCTTATCTTCTTTCTACCTGTTTCCCAAGATATTAATTGAACGTTCGGTTTGAATTTGCTGCGAACTGCAATTACTATGCAGTGAAAGCCTCATGTGTGAAGACTGAGCACTGCCTTTAGCTAGGCTTAACCCTGTTACTCCGCCAGGCAGCCGGCCCTGTAAACCCTGAGTAGACAGCTTTATTGTGCCGCTCAGAAGGAATTGACAGCCCTGGACACAGCAGAAGCTTTTAAAAGAGAGAGATTATCTGTGTGGCAAGTGCTAGCTTAGCGCTGACAAGTGACAGTGTCCTATCTTGCATGCTGTGTATTTATTTACTGGCATGTTTTCTGCTGATATAGTCTGAAGACTGGACAGAAGATTTATTTAATCTTTTTTTTTTTTTCAGTTTATGAGAATTTGTTAAGCTAAATTGGTATCATCCATCCATCCATAACAACCCTGGGGCACATCAACATGTTTCTTTTTCCATTTTAATTGTGACCATTAAACTTTATGCAAAAGTCCTCATTCATTTGCAATGAGCTCCTTTATTGCGTTTGAATTGAAGGGACGTCAAACCTGTCAGTTCATTTTTGGCGCCAACATGTCATTTAACACCTTTACAACTCTCAGATGTATTTGGCTCACTTGTATACTACTCTTTGTTGAAGAAGTTTATTCTGTCATAAGCGGTGAGCAATTCATTCTCAAAAAACTGGATAAGCAGGTTAGCTCCTCCTCTTGCACACCTCTCTGTTGACTTTCAGTTTCTGTGTGTGCGTGTGTGGTTCAGGTTTTGCTTTTTGAGCTGAATGTCCCCACAAAGCAAGTATAACTTGAAACAACCTATACATTAAGGGGACATTTGGGAGGCCCTCATGAGAAAAAAACAGCCACTTAAAGTGATAAAATTACATCTCTGGTGTAAAAATACATATGCACGTGTGTGTCTCCACAGGTCAACCTCCAGTCCTCGAGCAACAATGAGACCTATCAAGAACGGCTGGCGAGATTAGAAGGGGACAAAGAGTCTCTGGTTCTACAGGTGAGATATTTCACTAAGGCCTCCAAGGCATTTCAGCATAATAGTCACAATGTCAACACAGTGAGAAGACAACTAGCCAACATGCTTGTAAAACCTCACAGGGTCAAACCAGGGGACTGTGGTGTCTCTGTGAACGAACAGACATGTGACACTGCCGCGCTCCAGCCCAGGGTGACACAACTCCCTGTCTAATACACAATGGGTTGGTCATTGATCACATAGCTATGGGACAATCTGGTGAAAGGTTAGAGGGTTGGTGTTACTCAACATGCTACTAAGTCACGATGGTAGCCACCACAGAGTGAGTTTAGCCATTATCAGCTCAAACCTGTTCTTTATGGTAATGTTTACACTAAACTAGCAAGCTTGTGTTCAGTTAACAGACTATTCAAAAGCAGAAAAAGTCAAATTACTTAGAAAATACAAGCAAACCTCTCCTCAGAATGATTTGATCATCCATTCCAAGCAATGTTTTGAAACCACCACAGAGCCACAAGTCAACCTATAAATAACTTTTAGTTGTCTCTGCACATTAAAGTGGGGTAGAAGAATATATTTTTCCATTATAAAATGACACACTTCACCTTTAAGAAGTTAGGTTGTCTAACTCTGCAACAAGTGTCAAAAGTTGTCAATCTCTATATGCCCGCCCTTCTTGCTCTCTGATTGGTGGATTGTCTTGAGCTCTAAAACACTGATGAACATGATTGGCTCCAAATGCCCTCAAGGTGTTGTTCTTCTCCTTTTACCTGTCCTGCTGGTTGGCAGTCCTTCAGTTGGAGTTGAACAAAAGGACACTTTCAAAACAATTGAAACTTAAGCAGGCTCACATGTTAGCATGGCTGTGCGTCGAGGCTAAGCAATGGTCGTTTTTAACCCAGATGTACACATTTGAAGGATTACATTCCTCTGCTGTTTAGACTTTGGAGTTCCCTGTGTGTTGCAATCGTCATTAGCATACCTGTAGGAGGGGCCGACAGAGAAACACTGGCCAGGTTTCAAGGTTAGCCTGAGTGAACGTTGTCTGCTGTTTGTTGGTTTTAGGTGAGTGTCCTCACTGACCAGGTTGAAGCCCAAGGAGAAAAGATCAGAGATTTGGAAAGTTCCCTGGAAGAACACCACCACAAACTCATTTCCACTGAGGAAATGCTCCAGCAGGTAAGACTACACACTTTCTGTCATTTATCAGGCTTTACGTTCAGCTTTAAGCTGAAATCAGAGAAATATAAGGAAGGGAATCTTGAATCTTCTACCTCCTGGTTTTGCTTGACAAGCTGTTTTGGAGTGTTGAGTTTTTACCACCTGGAATTTGAGCAATTAGTGGTTTTGCAACAGTTTCAGTTGTAATTGTATAGACCTGACTCAGATTAAATGGTCAGACTTTCAGTGTGTTTGATTTATGCATGTGGTTTACTCAGTCCTGGCATAATGACACCTTCAGACCTTCCTTCCACTCCGTACAGTGTGATTTACATGTTTTACTGTTTGCTGTATGATTAGCTGGCTTAAACCGTTGGGTTTCTAATCATACTTGTTTAGGCACTGTGTTTAGTAGCTGTTTGCTGGCAACTGTTCCTTTGATTTGTGTAATATAATTTCCATAGTACTGTTTTTGAAACGGCTATGTTCCTTTAGCATTGCCAAGTGGAACCACAAAAATAAACGCTTATTTGTGAGTTTCCGGTGTAGGATTTTATGCAAATTTTTAAATCTGACAGAGCTGATTTGAGTCATTGTTACAATGTTTACAAAAGGTTAAATGATTAATGTGTGCAGTTTCTTTGCACTTCAGACACTTTTTTTACTTGGAATTCTGCCTGTAAATTATTTATTAATTTATTAAATATTTTAAGTTATTATAAATATTTACATTATAATGTAATAATAATAATATAATTTTTTGTAGCTATTGTTGTTTTGATGCATAAAGAAAAATTTAATAAATTAAGAAATGTTATCATCTTAACATATTTTGAATGACAACCAGTTTAATGTTATATTAGTGAGAATTGCCCTCTTTCCCTGGGATCACGTTAAGGTTTCCATAACAGGAATGCTTTGCTAACAATCATATCAAGATGGAATGTCAGAGATGGAGAGATAAAGACATCCCTCATGTTTTTCTTGCTTGATAGTGCAAGTAAACTCACAGCTTAGACATGACCGTTTTCTTTAATACCATAATTCTTTGTTGGCTTCTTGGTTCAATTTGAAGTTGAGATATACAGAATTAGTAATGTTCTTCCCAACTGTGTGTATATACGTATAGAGATGTTTTTTTTAGTTTATTTGTTGTTATTATAGATAGTTTAGGCTAGGGTTTCCCCAACGGAGCCTTGTGAAGGACTTTTTTTTTTTTTTATGTTTTTTTTTATTATTTATTAAAATGTGTAATATTTAAAAAATAAATGCAAAAAGAAAAAAAACATGAGGGCTTAAATTAAATAAACATTACTTGGAAGTATATTTTAAATAATTATATATATAGTAGATAGATAGTAGGAGACAGGGATTCAACTGACAACCCCTTGGTTGAGACAGCTTAGACTATTCCAGTGGTCCTTGACATACTTTTAAGGGAGCCTAAAGATGAACAATAATTTTTGAAAAACTTGAAAAACGTGGATAAATGAGTTAATTTTTTTTAAGGCGTAAAAAAGTCATGTAAATTAATAAAATCGTGTAACTCCGTGGACGTTTTTTAACATTTTATGAATATAGATTTTTGAAATTGTGAGTAAGAAAAAAAAAAAAGTTGTAAATCAAAAGCAACTGGAAAAGTCGAAACAAAGGCCATATTGTATATTGTTGTGGACAGTGAGGGGCCTCGGAGTCAAAAGGTTTGAATAATGGAAAAATAGCATGCGATTAGTCCTATATCACACACATTTTTTAAACTTTTAAGACTTTTAAGTTTTTGTCTGCTGAAAGTGTTTTTTTCCCAGCGTTTCGTCAGCTAAACAATCAGTACAGTATGTTGCAAACAACAGTACAATCCATTGAATGCACTGTATTCAATCCCTCACAGTCTTGTTGTCATTTCTGTCAAAAAGTAAATATGGCACTACCCTGACTAAGGTCTATTGCATGATAGAGTGTGTTGCTGGTGGGTAATTGTGACTCATGTCCACTGTATTTCACAGAACTAAGAGATAATCAGTATACCAGGGACGTTTGTGTTGCATTCAGTGGTTTTCGTCCATCATCACTTTGCTTGGGACTCGCTTGCCATTCACACTTCTATTAGATTAAACTAATTAAGAGAATGTGGATTTCAGAAATATAGATTTCGAGACATGAGCACACCATCTGTGGTCTATTGTAACTGTCCGAGCTTTCTGATAGGTAGAATGACATGAAATGTTGTATTCTGCTTCATAAACTAGAAAGGAGAAGTTGTACTGAGTCTGTGAAAGAGGAAGTTTGAGTGTTTAAGGGTAATTCTGGTTAAAGTATGAGGCACAACTTTTGGGGATTTGGCCAAATTATTTAATAAACAAACATTGGTGGACCATTTTTACATATATGAATATTGTAATCATTCTGTATATATTGTAATCATTCTGTATAGTACCATGAGATTTCCATCTGATACCATCATTGTATCTCCACAATACTTTTTTATGAGGGCTATTATGCACATATTTTGTGACCTTTTTGGCTTTTTAAAACACTGGTTAGCAAAGGTTCTCAGAGCCCTGCTGAATTTAGCCCGTAGTATCAGGAATGCTGAGAAACGAAGTTTCCCTCTTTTGGCCCTCCTGACTTTCTCACATACAGGCACCAGAGAGGGTGAGGAAGTAAAAATAGCGTTCATTGCTTGAGTATATTTAGCGGCGCTTAGCTTTGACCCAAGCGTTTCTGTGAAAGAACTTGGCCAGTGGAGCAGCGAGGAGCCGACTGTGTGCCGTGGGATTGTTACTGTATACAGTACAACTGTGTGGGTGTGTTTGTGTGTTACCATGTGTTCGCTAACGTGTGTGCGTGTGCTCTAGGAGCTCTTCAGCCGGACCTCACTGGAGACGCAGAAACTGGAACTGGTGGATGAAGTTTCCTATCTGAAACTCAAGCTTGTCGGCATGGAGGAGGAACACAACCACATAGATGAAGAGAACAAACATCATAAAGCCGAGGTACTGTATCAGACTGTCAGCTCATACAGGGCAACGGGTTCATCCATTATAGGATGTTACTTGAATAATATCATATTAACGTTGTTCTTTAAACTACGGTTTATTCCTATAGTTGTTTGCTTCCTCTATTTTTATGGTCTGTCTTGTAGGGATGTCACAATATATTGTATGCAGTGATTTCACAATTCTCAATATCAGTTTTATTATTAAAGCAAAAACTAATGGACTCTCAGTATCATATTTATTATTATTATAGTATTTATTAATATTTAGATTTAGCACTCATTTTTATATTTTATATTTATATTTGTACATTTATTTTAATTTGTTGTTTTGTACTTTTTAATGTTATTAAATGCATGTCATTTTTATTAGCTTTTTTTAGCTTAAATTTGAGGTTTTAGTTTGAGAAATTTTTGTATTTCAACTTAAACTGTTTTCAGTTAGTTGGCAAGGAAGGCATTTTTAAGTTTTTATATAATAATTATATTTTGTTTTACTTCATCTTATAGTATGAATGTTAAAAACTGAATATTGTTATAAGTTGTGTGGTGTGTATTTTATAAATATACACACACACACACACACACACACACACACACACGCATATATATTCATTTGTGAGTCAACATTTAAACAAGTGAAATTCTGGTTTAGATGTCCTGATTGAGAGATTGTTATATTCGTCTTTTTCATTGTGCCTGTGCCTTTGTTGTCCACCTGTTGGCTCTAATTCAATTGATTTAATACTTTTAGAAATATATTAATTGAAAAGTGTGTTGTTCGATAGAAGAGAATCTGATTTCAGGCATGATATTGTGGTTACGAAGAGCTCCATCTTGAAATACAAGAACAGTAAACATGCTCAAAATATGAGCTGATATTTAATCTGATGTTTCCATATGGCACATGGAAACATAACTAGAGGACAGGGAAGTCATGGTGGCATGTTTATGTTGTAGTGTGTGTATATGTGGATCCTGTAGATTTATCACCTCTTAACACCTAATTACTTATAGGACTCCCAGAGTTACACACTGTGTATAGACAACAGACTAAACAGAGACTTAGAAAAACACTTTAAAAGAGCATTTGTCCTGAGCTTTTATTTTTCTTGAACAGACTAAATCTCTGGCTTGCTGACTAAAAATTGGAAGGTTCCTTTTTCAAAGCATTTTCCCATGGACAGCCATAGGAAAACATGGAAAATTACGATTGTGACTTCCAAGCCTGGAAGAATCATGGAAATGAATAGAAACTTAAAGTCATGGGAACTTTCATAGTTGAATATACATTTGTCTTGGTATCCTCATCTCAAGATATTTAGCTCTTTATGAGTGCTAAGTCATTGGTCATTAGAAAAACTGGCTTTTCTTTTTCTCAATTAGTATGTGAACATTTTCCTGGTGTTATATTTCAGGTAGGTACAGTATACCAAGGACTCAGAGAGACAAAAAAAATGGGAAGGATTGTGAGCCCATAGATGCCTCTTTGTTATGTCTTCATCAATCGTTTGAGCCGGGCTATCACACAGATTCAGCCTTTCCACACTGACAGTGTGCTTACAGAAACATGATTTAACGATATGTACACACATGCACAGACAATTACACATACACACTCAAAACCTATGTCCCACAAATGCT
This sequence comes from Rutilus rutilus, assembly GCF_951802725.1. Classification (NCBI taxonomy): domain Eukaryota; kingdom Metazoa; phylum Chordata; class Actinopteri; order Cypriniformes; family Leuciscidae; genus Rutilus; species Rutilus rutilus. The sequence continues at coordinate 12,515,272 of NC_140233.1, forward strand.
CCCGGTGCCAAAAAGGCAATGCGCTGACAAAGGAAGATGTTAATCGTTAGAGACACAAAAGCATGCGGTGGGCCTAAATGGGAGACAGTGACAGGCAGTTTGATGAACGTGAAATGACAGACGCCAGAAGTGCTCAGTGCTTGTCTTGATGAGAATTCAGCACACACATGGTTTTTAACACGTATCTGCAATGGGTGTCATTCACCTTTAGAAATGAAATGAAATGCAAAGAAAAGGCTACTAATGGCCACTCACTGAAATGCATGTAGTATTTCCAGTTTATATGGCACCATACGAACATTTTACATGTAATATTTATACGTTTTGAAATTGGGATGTATAAACCTGCAACACTTGTGGCAAAAGTTAACAAAACATGAAAAATATGCAAAAAATTGTGTTCGTTGTTTCAATGTTTTGGAAATTTCTATGTTTTTTGGGTAATGACTCAATCTTGCAAACCATTCTTTTGTACATCTTTTTTTTTTAAGCGTCATCTCACACTCTTAGTGTTGGGGTAACTGAGCTCTCCTTGCATTTGTTGCATCAACAAACACTGGCCTCAAGGGTGACAGCTGCAAGGCTCCATTCAACGGGACGGAATGGCTGAAATTCACTTTGAACATACCACAGTCACAAACACTTTCACCACAGACATCTCCCCCACTCACAAACCTTTAGCATGGAGCTAAATATAGGCGTGGAACGTGTGCCTTATCATCAGCTTTAGCATCAATGGGAAATATCATATGAAACTTCCTCTGGCAGGCTGCATTTAGACTGACTGTTCACAAGTGAAAAACAAACCGAACATTAAAACGCTCGTTGCTAAAGTCAGATCTCGTAATCAGTGCAGAGCACTGTTGTACATCTCAGTTTTGATTAAGTATTACAGATTTACTCCCCATGTTGTCTCAAAAACAATTTGAATCACAAGCATCTGCATTTTATCCTATGAAATACAGTAGCTTGGTCCCCAGAAAAGCTTGCCCTCATATAAACCCTTCTGTAAAATTAGTAGGTCAGTAACTTAGTTACTCCGGCAAAGAGAAGGTTCCATCATCACCTTTACTATTTATACAAAAGGGCATTGTTTCAAGCATAAAACATAAAAAGTAAATATAATGCTGGCAAGTGGCAACATGGAAGGGTGTTCACGTTTTTGTATTTTTATGTTCCATGGGTTCAGTCAGTGGGGAAATATTTGGTCATGCTTTAAGTATTTTTTATTTTTTTAATGCCTTTAATGTAAAGACTATAGATTTAGGTTTAAAATAAAAAATAAAATAAAAATTACCATTTTCATATCACAGTGCTATTAAATACATTGCTTGAGGTGTGATGGAAATAACACTTTAAGTTTAGTTTCAGAAAAATAAAACGACACGTTTATTGTGGTGTAAATGTATATACACTGTAGGACTTCGTTAGTGGACTAATTAAATAAGTGGCAGTTTGAACATTTTGTTTTAAGATTTTAAATTAACTTATATATATTCTAAAAGTCTACAAGGCCAAAAGTTCAAGAAACCTGGAAATACTTTTCTGGTGAGGACATGTGACTTATTAGATACTAAAACTGGCTTCAATTCCACAAAGCCAAAGATTGAATATGCCTTTTTAGAGAACCCAGATTAATCACAAAATCATCTGTCTATTCATAATTGTTTCCAAATCTGATCAACATTTTCCTTTTTCTGGCTTTCTTGTTTTTGCTCTCTCAGAGTGTGGTTAATCTAATTAGTGAACTACAGGAGCAGATGTGTAAATTCCAGGAGGAAATCAGCAATCGCATTCAGGAGCAGCGGGCCCTGGAGAGCATGGGGGAGAGTAGCACACGCGAGGCTCTCGACCAGAGCCCCGATGTGGGTCTTGGTGCCTCGGACGCTGAGGAATGCAGCTGCCGCTGTAGAAGCGGAGGAGAGAATGTAGGCAGATCCTCCATTACATGGTGGATTTACTTCAAGACCCTCTTTTACCCTTTTGCTCTACCCTAAAACATAACCATTCCCCCATCTCACTTTTGGACACTCCAACAGGAATTACTACTAACTGCCTCTTCCTACAGTGACCAATGTGTCTGCGGGCTCCACTGTGGGAATCTCATGGTTATTGGTGTTTGCATTGTGTTCTGATGAAAGAATGTAATTTATTTTGGGTGTAAACCTGCATGATGGATGCTCACTAACGCTAACGGTTGCTGAGTAGTTCCAGAGAGCTTCCAGAAGGGTTGTGGGCTTAGTGGTGACCCTATTAGATGTTTCCTCCTTGATCAGTTCTGTCAGTTTTTGAGGAGCCAAGGCATCTTTTTAAGAAACAAGCTTTCCGATGAATCTCCAGAGCTTTCTTGTATTTAACTGCACGGTGTGTGGGTTTCATGGGTCAATCCAAACCCTCTCCTCTGAATTTTCTTTGTATTGATATGAATGATCTTAGTGCAGAGCCCCTAAAGTGAATTTCGTATGGGAAAAGCCCCTGGAACTTTCGAGTGTGCATAAGAAAATTTGTGCACATGCACAAGTGAATCTTGGGGGTTTATTTTTTCTACAAAGTCAATTTAGGGGCTCCATACCTTAGATAGCTGTTGCCAAAGGGGTAGGATATTTGCCACCAAAAGGTAACGTGTCATTTTTCTTCTTTGCTTTTGTTCATTCTTTAGGCATTGCTACAAGAGCTTCGCCTTTTTAAGAGCAAAGTTGAAGAACTGGAGGGAGAGAAATCGCAATATGAGAGGAAGCTCAAAGCCACAAAGGTAATGTACTGTATATTAAATCTGACTCCTGTTAGCCTTCAGTCTACTAATTGGTGCTCTTGCGGTTGTGATTGGTTCATTATGAACTTCAACTACCACATCGGCATTTACTAACAGTCTCTTTAGCCATATTGGCTTAAACCCAAATGCAAACTCTCAATGCAACTTCTTTCTTTGATCTTGTAACTATTCTATACATACTAATTGGACTCTTTATTCAGTAGTTCATTGCACTCACAAATTCTTAAGCTCTCAGCATAATGAACATCCCTCTGGCTTTCTCTTCCTTCAGCTTTCTATCACCTATTCTCTCCATGTCTGTTACCAGTCGCTCATGACCAAACTTTCTACCCTGAAGCTCACGGTCGAGCACACTCAGGTAGAACGACAGCATTGGGAGGAGCGCTGTCGGACAGCTCAGGTGCTTAACCCCACTCCTTATCCCTTGCCATCCTCCCTGAGGAGTATGACACAAAGGAGAGGGTGATGATGATCCTGTCCAAAAATGGCACCCTCAGTACTTGCGTCCACAGCTTAATGTAGTGTTGCTGGATAACACCACTATAGAGATTGTTATAGAGTCCTTCAAGGTCCATTGAAGACATATGGGGAGTACCCTCTTGAATCATAAAATGGGACACCATAATGTCTCGTGGACCACAGGGAAACAAAAAAATTAAGAAGTGCCATTTTGGACAGGGTCGATTTCATTACATTTCCACCTCTGCTCAGGACTTGGAGGTCTACGTTTTCAACCGAGATTTTTCAAAGTTCCTTGAAAATATCCACTCCTTTGGTTGTTATGCCTCTCTGAGCTCCCAGTCTGAAACCCATTCTCTGTGTGTCTCTTGAACCCTCTTCCACCTATATTTGTTTTATTTCAGGGGCGTTCAATCTGGGCCACCATCCTGCAGAGTTTAGCTACAACCTCAATTAAACACACCTGAACCAGCTAATCTGGGTCTTCAGGATCTTCAGGAACTTTCAGGCCGGTGTGTTGGAGCTAAACTTTGCAGGAAGGTGGCCCTCCAGGAGCAAGATTGGACGCCCCTGGTTTATGTAATTGATTTACTCGGTCAGTTGTTGACAAGCTTTTTACGTGCACTGTGTAGTTTTGTGCAATAATCTTGCAGCTTCATGATCCCCAGTTCTTGTCTTGATCCTGCCCTTTTTAGACCGCTCACAATTGCTCTCAAGAGCGAGCTTCACATGGTCCAGTGGCAATCTTTTAAACCATGTTATGTGTGGAAGCAAGCAATATAGGGAAACCGTACGAGTGGATGGGCTACTAGAGATCATCCATTTGTGTTTGCCTCATGCTCATTGATGGAAGAATCATGTGTATGTTTGTGTTAGTATTTGCGTATTAGTTCAGGAATGCATTACTGCATCCTCCAGCAGATTGTAGGAATAAGGGTTGAGCAATTTAACATGGCGATATAAACAGATACGCACATCGTGTTCGTATATACATCCTTTCTGTAGACTTCATTACGTCTGGTTGTTTTTCTCTAGCCTGAAAATGCAAAAAAAAATCCCAAGTTTAGTCATATTTGCCTGTTACTACCCACTCAAGCTTCTCTCATGTTTGACTAAACAACGGCAGATGGGGGATGTTTATTTGTCGTTCCATTGGTGGCACAGAAATGATAGAAGGGTCATGTGTGATGCTATGTGCTAACATTTGAGCATTTACAAGGTTAGTATGCTCTGAGTATGCTGCCATAGAATTTTTAGCTAATCACAAACTTCTGATGTGATGGGGCTGACGTACATGTAATCTCTTCAAGCTTATGTAAATTGAGTAGAAAATCTGTTATCTTGATTTTAGCTTGCTAGGATGTTCATTAAGCTCAAAAGAAATAATTTTGCACCATTTTTTTTCAACTATGTAGCCTACTGTAGATCCAGCATAGCTAGTTGAATGTGTTTTCTGGGAAATCATATCAGAGAGTTCTGCTAGCATTTTGGTGGTGGTACTTTAAAGGTGCATTGCGCAAGTCTCTGAGTTTTTGCAGAACTATGCCCCCTTCTGGCGACACTTGAAACTGCAACCAGAGTTGTGCACGCGGTTACGTGGAGTTTGCGTTGGGGTTTGGGATGAACTAGAAGCCGGTCTCTTTGAATCCATCTTCTACTTTTGCAAAAGTCGCTTGAGTTGTCTTCGCTGATGCGGATAATGGCGGCGAATACACAAACCTGCCAGACATAGCCAGGTAAGCGTGAACGCGCATGACGTCACGCCCAGTCGATTCCGTCCCGAATCCCTCTTATTTATTTTACTGTACAGGATTATAGAGGCAATCGCAGTGATCATAGAAGGGCTCATTCAGCCCATCAGGCAATTGTTTAAGCATGTATGGGTTAGAAAAATGGGTATTTTTAACATGAAAAGTTGCTTAATGCACCTTTAATGGTTGAAATATGCTACAAAGACAGAAAGTGTTTGCTCTTCTGTGGTATCGCAACTTTTCTTCCTGCTTTGTGAAGATTTAGTGAGTGTTATGTGTGAAAGTGCTGTTGGTCAGCCCCAAAACGGTGAAGGTCATTTTATCCTTATTTAACCTTGTTGTGCCTGACTGTCACATTTGTGTTGTCAATGTTCAATTCTTCCGTTCTTCCAAAAAGCACTAATGTGATAAAGTCCATTTTGAATATCCACCATGATGTTGTGTAAAATGTGTGCCTTGTTGTCTTTCTTACATGAAAATGAATCAAAATCGTGGTTTAAGCTGAAGATGTTTTCACCATCTTTTGAAAGGTGCTAATCTGCTGAAGTGTTTCGTTTTTGTTAGACTGAGATTGCCAAACTCCAGCAGCTGCTTTCTACGAAAGATGCAGAAATCGAGTGTCTACAGAGTCAGCTTCTGTCCCGAGGAACCATCAACAATGACATCACAGAGAGAGGTACATCTAAGAAGATTAAATCCTAACGGTTGTCGAAGTGCTACAACATGCTAACAAGGCCTTAACCCAGAATAATTTAGCATTACATTACTAAAAGGCACTTTCCATGAATAGGCAACAAAAACAGGCCTGAAATTTAAGCCCTGATTTGTTTGAATTACTGTTGTTTTATACAATAAAAATGAAATGGTTAGTTCACTTAAAAATGTTCCCCGTTTGTGGAAAGTACCAAATACTAGCTGCATGGGAGTGACGGTGTGTGTTGGAAAATGTACATGTGAGTGTTGAAATTACTAACATGTGGCTTTTTTTGGTAATCACTGTGGCCTCTGGTCTTCAACGCTCCCTGTTGTAGAGGAAGTGTATAAGAAAAAGCTGAGAGACAAACGTAAGCGCACATTTCAGATCAACATCTCAGATCCTCCCATGCTGTACCCCAACTTGATTCAACTGCCCTTCAGCGTGTCTCTGTCAATCTGGCTAATGTACACTGGCATGCTGTCAAGCCTGTCGCACACATCCCCTCAGTGGCTACCTGGGTGTGTGTGTGTGTGTGTGTGTGTGTGTGTGTGTGTGTGTGCGTGCGTGGAGGGGTTGTTAAGTGTCTGATTCATGCTTGTCGTCACACCCTGCAGCCACTCATTGCTTTCCCATGGGTCTGTGAGCTAAAACTCATTCTTTACTATTAATGTAGGGCTAGGGCAATGGCCAGTTCAGAGAAAAGAAATAGATGAATCAACTAATCACCTCACATCTACTCTATGTTGCTGAACTTCATTCTTCATTGTACCACTAAGCAGCTAATCTTATAATTTGTGCATTATTAACAGCTCAGTAGTAAATGTATTCTATTGACTCAAGTCTTACTCAGTCATAATAAATACTTGGACCTTCTACTGAATGTAATACTTTTTATGTGATGTTAAATATATATTATGAATATTTTTTATTTTTTTTTATTTTACCGTAGCTCAGGAAGATTTGGTTAATTCTCGTGAATCAAAGTATAATTCTATTGAATCTATTTGTCCTAAACTTTTAATTTTTCATGTGTAGAGGAATATACAGTTAAATCTGTTGCACATTACTATGTTTTTGTATGGTAAATCAGGGTGCAATTTATTTATTTTTTTTGTGTACATTTTCCTGTTCAAATTTGATGCTGTCAGCTTAGATATCATTGTTTGTTTGTTAAAAAACTCGAAAAATGTGTCTCTGATTAAATTGTGAATTATATCATAAATATATTCATATATCTAGAAAGATATCCATTTAAGTTTCTACAGTGTAGCTTGCTTCTAGTTTAACTACAGTACATTGAATGCTGTAATGCTAATCATAATTTAAAGTTTACCATAATGATGTAATGGTGCATATGAACTGAGTTTTGCTCTTTATGTTCCAGATCAAGAGTTACAGCGGTTGAAAACTGGAATGGAGACGCTGATAGCTGCCAATAATGAAAAGGTAAGTCAGTATCTGTGCACTTGGCATTGGTTAACAAAATCTGTAGGAAGCAACATGCATCTTGTGACATTTCGAGTGGTTTGCTGATGGACTGAACATCTACTCCATTTTGTTTCTGTAGGATCGCCACATAGATGAACTCAATGTTCTTTTGGGCCAGTACAGAAAATTGAAGGATGGCTTGGCCCTTTCTCAAGGTACGTGGTTATTTGTTGGACAACCTTTGCCTAAAACACCATCTTGCTTCTTCAATGTTTTAGTCACCTTTGCTCGATGAATTTGACCCAAAACAAAGCTGGAGCTGATTCTGTTTCTCTCTCCCTTCAGTGACCAACGATACGTTGCTGTCTGGCAGCAGTGAAGAGGATCTTTCTGGCAACCGAAAAATAAGAGCCCTGACCCATAGAGTGTACTCGGACATCATCAGATCAGAACTACAGGTAATGTTTCAAAGGGGTCATATCATGAAAAACGGTATATTCTTGCTTCCCTTTCTAGTACAATCAGGCCATTTATGGAAAAACAGTAAGACTGTTATAAGATTGTCCGTGTTTTCATATCAATTAATTAAATTAAGAAAATAAGAAATTAAGCAATAGTAGTTTTATGTAGAAGTCTTACTCTATTGTTCAAAAGTTTGGGGTCAGTAAGATTTTTAAAACGTTTATGGAAGAAGTCTCTTATGCTTACCAAGGCTGCATTATTGCTGCATATTTTATCAAAAATACAGTTATATTGTGAAATATTATTATAATGTTGTACAATGTAATTTATTCCTGTGATGGTAAAGCTGAATTTTCAGAAGTCATTACTCCAGTGACATGATCCTTCAGAAATCATTCCAATGTGCTGATTTGCTGCTCAAGAAACATTTCGTATTATCAATGTTGAAAACAGTTGTACTGTAGAAACCATGATACGTTATTTTTCCAGTTTTCTTTAATAAATAGTTCAAAAGAACAGCATTTATTTAAAATAGAAATATTTTGTAACATTATATCATCTTTACTGTGACTTTTGATTAATTTAATCCATTCTTACTGAATAAAACCATTAATTTCTTTCAAAAACAAAAATCGTTCTGACCCAAATATTTTAGTGTATGTGTAGTAGAAACAGTCAGTTTAATTTGACATTGTCAGAGCGAATCAGTAAAATGATTGTGGAAAAACTACATTGGGCCCTATCTTGCACCCAGCGCAATTGACTTTGTACACAACGCATGTATCATTCCTATTTTGCACCCGCGCACAGCGGACTTTTCCCTCCACAGACGCACGCCGGTAAATTAGGAAATGAACTTGCGCTCCCGGGGGCGGTGCAGCGAAAAGAGGAGGCGTGTTCCGGCGCAAACGTTCCCTGGTGCTATTTTGTAGGTTTAGAAAACAATTCCGCCACTGACTTTAGACTAGGTTTTTCCTGGTCAGTGGCGGAATTGTTTTCTATTGTTATCGCGTTGCGCATGTTATTCATATGCTATTTTAAGGGCGTATGCTTGGTCATAATCAATGTAGCGTGTGCACAACGCGCATGCACTTTGCTTATCTTATCTACACACAGACGCAGCAGTTCTCATTTTTAGAAAACCATAGGCTACATTATTACAAGGAAAAATATTAACACACGAGGGAAATCATTGTTGTGTCCATGAAGATGTGAAAAAATAGGCATAAATCTAGCTTACACATTTACCCACATTTTTATACGCCTGTTTAACCGAAGCTATTTTGGGTGGGTTTCTCCCATCCCCATACAATGTCACTTCTCTGTGTTTTACGGCACTGACGAGAACATCGGTCTCCTCGGCTGTGAACCGCTCCTGGCGTGCGCCTGGCAAATCCGCCGTTATAATAGCAATCCGCCATGGAACAAGCGCGCCTGCTCTTAAAGGGAATGTGAGATGTCGCTCTGATTGGTTTATTTCACGTTACGCCCAAACCACACCTATGAACAATGACGCTACTTCAGACCAACCCATTTTAGATTTGCGTCGGGCGCAAGAGTCATTTATCCCGCTGGTACAATAGCAACAGCGCCCAAGACCCGCCCACAAAGTTACTTGCGTTTCGTGCTTGATACTTGCGTTTCAGATCGTTAAAATAGGGCCCATTATGTTTGTTTTTGGTACAAGAAACCTTGACTAATATTATAAGTTGACTTCAGGGGAAACATAAAATGCAAAAGCAAAGATTGTATCCAATTTGGTCCATATTTCTATTCAACTTTAGTCAGGTTTAATGTTCCTGCTGTTCCCAATGACAATTTCTATTTATTTTCCTCTGCATAGATGTCTTCCCGAGGCCCGTCGCCACTCCTGGTCTCTCCTCCATGTCTTCAGAGGGAACTGGACTCCAGGTGAGCGAGAGGTTGTATTATTAACAGTACACTGATGATAGCAGAGTCTCAGAGGTCTCAGTGGGACGCTTTACTTAAAGGCATCTATGGGAGAAGGACCCTTTTGCTGCAAACTCGCTGTCCCAATCGTTCACCCAAGCTAATGTGATTTTGTCACCTCTATCTCTCTTCCTTGCACTCCATCCCATTCTATCCTTCTCCGGCCCAGCTGTCGCAGTATACAGCCCTCCATGGAGACCTCGATGGTATCCATTGGCGATTTGGGCTTTTACAGCAGACAATGGCAAGTGCAGTGTGTGTGCTTGTGCGTGTTTAAGAGGCTTTCTAATGTAGCAGTGGCTTTTTGTTGTCATGTCATTGCCATACGCCACACACACGCTGTTTACACGCATCAATCTAGTCTAGGATGACTGAGGATTCCGATTGGACCTCTGGTGTATGTAATTATATTAAGACATTATGCCCCCCCCCCCCCCCCCCCCCAAAAAAAAACTGTCAGTTTCTAGATGTATTGTTTTTTGCAGTATTTTAGCAACTAGAAAAATAAAAATAAAATAAAACTGAAAGTTCAAAAGAACAGCATTTATTTAAAATAGAAATCTTTTGTAACATTACAAATATCTTTAATGTGACTTGATTGATTTAATGCATCCCTACTGAATAAAAGCATTTTTTCTTTTAAAAAACATAATTTCTTACATTGTGAAAGGAAAAAAAGAAATGATAAAAAAAAATATATATATATATTTTTTTTGTGTGTGTGTTTTTTTCCCCCACATAATTTAATAATGCAGTCTTGCCTTGAGATTTCAAATGTCAAATCACTAATTGCATTTTAAATGTATATTTGACTGGAAAGATGTCATTGTCACCTTGAAAATGGTTTTGTCATTTTAATGTGCTTTTGAAAATTAAATAGAAAATCATAGTTTTCATTTTAATCATATATCATTTAATCATATATATATATATATATATATATATATATATATATATATATATATATAAATTATGGGTGTGTCCGAAATATACATTTATTAATATACCTTAAATGTATGAATTTATTAATTAGTATACATACACATTTATTTTAACATACATGCATACATATATATATATATAATGGGAAGGTTTTAGGCTACATATAAAGCTAGTTCATAATGTTTTTGGTTCTTGTTTTTTTTTAACCATGTGTACTGTGCTTCCAGTGTAGACATTTGTTAGTCCATGATAACCTGAACCAATGAGATGCTCTAAGTCCGCAATAACGTAAGCATAGCTTGTTTAATATAATTGTTCATGGTTTTATTTTCAGGTCGCTGCAGCGAATGCTGTCCACCAGCTTGGAAGAGCTCCAAAGTGGAAGCTTACAGATGGTACAAAAACCTGAATCATTTTCGTTCTAAATAAACGTGACTCTTGCCAACTAACTCATCTCATTAACAAAATGCTTTTAGTATGAATGTCTCAAATCTCTTTAATACTAGATTTACATTAACAATTGTGCTTTGTTGTGTTTTAACAAATGACGTGACTCACCTAACTGAGTGTATGTTTGTGTGTTTATACTGTTGGTTTTTCTTAAGCATGTAGTGGGCCAACCAGTAGAGGCTGTTTTAGAGGTACTACAAGCTAACATGAACCAATAAAACTAAAGCAAACATAACCACAACAATAGCCTTTGCTGTATGCATTAATTAACATCACATATGCTTTTCTTTTTGTTTGCATGGCTTATTTAATAAAAATGCTTATTAACGAGAAAACACTTACACCTGATAGTAGGCTAGTGTTCGTTATAGTCATTCTAATAAAATGTGTATTTATTTATTATATCATGTATCATTTTTCATTAAATTCTAAAGCTGTTTGTAATTATTATAAATTGATATGGTTAATATAATTAATATACTGTAGCAACATAAAAATCTTATGATAAATATTTAATCGCTAAGATAAATAAATTTCTTCTGCAGAACCGATATACTCCAGAAAATAACAAATACCAGACGCTCCCGGGCAAGTTTAGTCGTCCGGAGCAGAATGGCGTGAGACTTCTGCCGTCTTCCCCTCTACAGCTGTCTCCTGATGAAAGTGAAGACAGTGAATTCAACCTAAGTAAGCAATCGTCTCACAGCACCCAGAATTCCTGGTCAAAATCATTTTTCACATGGGCTGTGTCTGAAAGCAAATAAAAGTGAGCAAGCATAGATTTAATGTGTACAATGTTTATTTCTGGTTAGAAATTGAGTCATAATATATTAAATTCTATTCATGTTTTATAGATAGAGTGAGTGAGTGAGTGTGTGTGTGTATGTATGTATATATATATATATATATATACAGTGCTATGCATAAGTGAATACACCCATGCTAAAGTTGACTAAAAAGAGGAATAAAAAATCATATTTTGGAAATTGAACTTAATGCCTTAATTTAAAAAATTAGGAAAAATCCAACCTTTAAGGACACCAATTTTCTTTGTGAATGAATAATGTATCGTAAATAAATAAATGTTCTTCCTTAAAATACATGGTGCATAAGTGTGTACACCCCTATGTTAAATTCCCATAGAGGCAGGCAGATTTTTTTTTTTAAGTTTTTTTTTTTATTTTTTTTTTTTTTAGGATACTATGCATCCTGATAAAGTTCCCTTGGCCTTTGGAATTAAAATAGCCCCACATCATCACATAGCCTTCACCATACCTAGAGATTGGCATGGTTTTATTTCAGTTAGCCTAAAAGCTAGTTTGATTTGCATTGAGAGATGATCTTATGGAAAGTACCCCATGCCAATCTCTAGGTATGGTGAAGGCTATGTGATGATGTGGGGCTATTTTAATTCCAAAGGCCAAGGGAACTTTATCAGGATGCATAGTATCCTAAAAAAAAATTTTTTTTAATTCTTAAAAATAAAAATCTGCCTGCCTCTATGGGAATTTAAAATAGGGGTGTACTCACTTATGCACCATGTATTTTAAGGAAGAACATTTATTTATTTACGATACATTATTCATTCACAAAGAAAATTGGTGTCCTTAAAGGTTGGATTTTTCCTAATTTTTTAAATTAAGGCATTAAGTTCAATTTCCAAAATATGATTTTTTATTCCTCTTTTTAGTCAACTTTAGCATGGGTGTATTCACTTATGCATTGCACTGTATATATATATTTATTTATGTTAAAATAAATGTGTATATATGTATACAAATGAATAAATTCATACATTTTACTTTTTAGGTATATTAATAAATGTATCTTTTGGACACACCCATAATGTCTGTTTTATACCATGACCTTTGACCTTCTTAACACTGTGTAACCTCAATCGTATTTGACCGTGCTTGTTTGCTTTTCCATTTTCTGAGCTCAACATACTGTATTCTTACTACTTTTGTGCTCTAAGCTTTAACAGCTTTTTTAACACTACGGTGTCTTTGCATGGGCTTCTGTGTATCTTCCCTTTACTCTTTCTCTCGAACTAATCCATCTCTCGGGCTGTGTGGCTGTCTCCGCACACGTTTCCCCTCTCTCGCTCCGTGCGAAGATCGCTGCCGAAGCGCCAGCGCTCCAGCTTTAGGTATTGTCCTCTCAATCTCACGTTAGCATGCGACCACAGAACACACTCTTGCTGTGTCATATTGGATTTAACCTAAGCTCTCCTATCCTGATTCTTTAAAGCTGAAAGCAGAGTTTTTTCTCTCTCTCACACTCACACTCTCTCCCTCTCCTCTCAGAGATTAGACTTTGTTAATGTGAGCCTTGCTGCTTTACTTTGAGTTTAAACTGGTGCCATGTGATGAAAATATAATGTACTGTATATGGAAAAATATATATATTTGTGGCAAAAGCCAACAATACATTGTATGGGTCAAAATTATTGATTTTTCTTTTATGCCAAAAATCATTAGGATATTAAGTAAAGATCATGTTCCATGAAGATATTTTGTAAATTTCCTACCGTAAATATAAAACATTTATTTTTGTGAGTGAATGCAGCACAATCGCAAACATAACTGGACAACTTTAAAGGCGATTTTCTCAATGTTTCGATTTTATTTGCACACTCAGATTCCAGATTTTCAAATAGTTGTATCTCGGCCAAATATTGTCCTATCCTAACAAACAATACATAAATGGAAAGCTTATTTATTGACCCATGTGACTGGTTTTGTGGTCCAGGGTCACATTTTATTAATCAATTTACAGTATATCTAATCTAATCTAATCATTGAATTGAATTATTATTCAATTATGATATAATTGAATTGAATAATCCATTATTAAATAAATTATATTATAAAAGGTTAAACAATAATTTTGATTATTTTTTTGGAATGTCTAAGGAGTTAAAATAAGTACCAGTGGCATGGATTATCATTATTATTAGTAGTAGTATTATTGTATACACTCATATACCCTGCTTTAAATTATATTAGATTTTTCTTATATATTTTCTTATTTTCTATTTAATCAGCAGCAAAGGCTATTTTAAAAAAGTATTATTCTACATATCTAAATGCATATCTAAAACAGCATTGTGATGTTAGTTTTTCCTTTTTTTCCTTCTGCTCTCTTGCATGGCTAATATTTGGCGCAGGGCCGCGGAGAAAGCATGATCAGTTTGTGGTTGGTGGGTACAGATAGAATGTGTATTCAGTCCAATAGTGAACCTATAAAAACATAGAAACACATAAACCTATCAGAACAAGTGGATTACTTCCTGTTCACAGGAAAGACAGAGAAGACAGATGACTCAACCTTGTCTGACCTTTCGCCAATGTCATCTGGAGTAGAATCAGGTCAACAGTCCCCTGTTTCACCAGAGCACAAGAAGAATCAGAAAGGCATCCGAAAACTATGGGGAAAGTGAGTTGGTTGTTGACAGACAACATTCGATAAGCATTTATGTTTCAAAATGTGATATATATTTTAAATGAGCATAGGACAAAAGTTGATTTCTTGATTGGATCATGAAAAGTGGGGTGTTACTATTGTTTCGTCTCACTCTTTTTTCCTCTGCTTCACAGGATCAGGAGAACCCAGTCTGGCAGTCTTCCAGCTGACGGTTCTGATTCGGATTTTAAGAGAGGGGGTTTCAGAGCCACGGCCGGCCCACGACTCGCCTGCCTGGGCATCGGTTCTTCAGCGCGGTATCTAAAGCACATACATGAGATCTGTTCTGAGAAATGTGTAAGCACCTTCATTCCTGTTTCTCATATTCTACATTTGTGTTCTGCAGTGACACGAACGCCCCCTTCTCGAAATGGTCATGTGATCAGGTGTGCGCATGGATGGAGGACTCTGGCATGGGTCAGTACGTGCATATGGCCAGACAGTGGGTGACCAGCGGTCAGACTCTACTCTCTGCCTCCTCGCAGGACGTAGAGAAGGTGAGAGATACTTCATACAAGATATCAGCACATGTTTGAAAGACTTTGGGATAAAGAACATATGCAGACCTGTGGTTTCAGGTTGTAACAATCTGATATCCTCATGCAACATCTGGCGGTTCCTGTAAAATGATTTAGCTATGCCTCTCGCCTCAGGTCGTTGTGGTGCCACTCAAATTCTGGTTTGGTTCTACCTGCCAGGGCAGCTTTAACCTCTGTTCCACGCCAGTAATGCTGCGCGACTTACTCATTTGTTCTGCCTTCATACTCACTCAATTAAATGTTCGACTTTACACTTCCTTAATTGAACGCTTGAAAAAAAATGTCATTCCTTGATATTGATAGATTTCATTACCAAATAAATAATATGCTGTCACAACCATCTTGATTTTTGAATTGATTTTCACATTTAGGATCTGGGAATTAAACATCCGCTACACAAGAAGAAACTCCAGCTGGCTCTACGCTCCTTCAGCACCAAAATCACAGAGAAATCCTCTGAACTCGACCACATCTGGGTCACACGTATGTACCTATGAACAAATCAATTTTCATCACTCTTTTTTGTTTTGTTTGTGGCACATATGGAGGATTTGGAGTGCTGCTTAAAAATAAAATGAAGAAACCAATGAACAGTAATAATTAAAGGTATAGCGGGGGATTTTCTTTTTCCGGGTGGATCATCAAGACTATTGGTCCTCCTAAGTGTCAATCATTCTGGTGATATGTTTACGTAAGGCCGTCATACGTGCTCGTGCACACGATTCACACGATGGCGTGTGCTCAAAACACAGGTTGGGCTTCCCACTTCCCACTCAGTCGCAAAGTTTCTACTTGACAGATAAAGTTTGGCATGCTATTTGGAGAAATCCATTTAAAATCACTGCTAGTAAAAGTTAATGTAAGCTATGATTAGCTCGTGCATGCTCTCTCGTGCACACGTTTAATAGGCGTTCCCTTTCGGGAGCAGGTAGAGTGTTGCATGTGCATTTTTTCAAAAAGTGGAGAGGGCGGTTCTTTTCTAAAATTCGGGAAAATCCTCCGTTATACCTTTAACATATCAATAATGTAAATAAATCTAGCACCTTTTAAAGTAGAAAAATAAATAGTCTATATACATAGTATAAATAAGTAAATGCTACATTTAAATTTAATTTTATAAAGCATTTACAACTGGCTTTATTAACTACATTTTAAAACATGAATTAAATACATATTTATAAATGAATGTCTTTAATTGTCAATTTGAAAAGTTATTTATTTGAAGGTTTTGTGACTGAATAAAGTGATAATTGATTGCTTAATTTTTTTTTTTTAGGTGACCCTGCTAGTGCTCTATACATAGATATTTTAGAAAATATAAATAAGGAATTACAGTTACACTCATATAAAGACAACATGTTATTTCTACACAGGATGGCTGGATGATATCGGATTACCGCAGTACAAAGACCAGTTTCATGACGGACGTGTGGACGGTAGAATGCTGCAGTACTTGACAGTGGTAAATATCTTTTGTTAACCTTTAGTGCCTTGCCAATCAAATTAAAGGTCTGGAATTAATGTACAGTATCAACTGAGATTAATATTGGTACTATGTTTCATTTTCAGAATGATCTGCTGTTCATGAAAGTCACCAGTCAACTTCATCATCTCAGCATCAAGTGTGCTATCCATGTCCTACATGTAAACAAGTTCAACCCCAACTGCCTCAAAAGAAGACCTGGAGATGAGGTGTGGATGAAATAAACAGAAAACAAAGAGAGGGCAATCTACTTCTGCACGTCCAGGACTAATAATGCACATTATGGATATGCTAATTCATGTTGTTTTGACAGAATAAGACATCCCCTTCTGAGGTCGTCCAGTGGTCCAATCACCGTGTGATGGAGTGGCTCAGATCAGTTGACCTGGCAGAATACGCCCCCAACCTGAGAGGCAGCGGAGTGCATGGAGGACTTATAGTGAGTAACTCAAATCAAACTTACCGTTACTAATTTAAGGTGAATAAATAATTTCTGCGACACTAGTGGCACTTAGCGGAATTAGAAAAATAAAGCATATTTGCAAACGCCTCTTTTACGCTTTGCGCCTCCCCCAACTCGAACATCACGAAGGCATGTATTAAACGGGTAAAAGTACACTAATTTCACTAACAGTACATATGAGGAATACTTTTAGCTGTGCTATGTCTCATGAGTAAGCAATTGAGTTGGCTAACACTTTGTCTAGAGCAAATGTGAGCGTCTCGCTTATGTTTTGTAACGCATTGCATCGCAATTCCCCGTTCGCTTTGACGTGTTCGTGACTCGTTTAATCTTTGAAGGTCTAAATGCAGTGAATTTTGGATTGCACTTCTGTACCCAAACTTGCACTATTGGTTGGGCTGGAAAGAGATTGACGGATCTGAGCGGACAGCTCTCAGTGTTTTGATGGTGCCTGGGAGGCTCAACATGTTAAGTTTTGGAGGAGATAAACCCATTAATAGCATATTAATGATGAAAAATAAACTGGGTTGAGCGAATGTATTTTACCATAAAAAAAAAAATCTCTTACTTCACCTTTAATGAAAGGTTGTGGGCTCTTTTCACTTGGGCCGCTAAACAACTAGCAAATCGACAACCTTAGCCACCCTATAGCAACGCCCAACAACACCGTAGCAACCATGCAGAACATCCAAGCAAATGCATATGAACAGATAAAATACACTGGGAGCACCTAAGCAATCTCTTAGCATCCTAGCAACCACCCGAAACTCCCTAGTAACCTTATACAAAACACTAACAAATGCACATCAACACCCTAAATCCTGGTCAGAATGCCATACAAAATGCATTGCCACCTGCTATAAATCACTCAGAACACCTTAGCAACCCCATAGCAACGCCCCAAGCAACACCTTAGCAAAACCCACTCAGAATTTCATGACATAACTTTATAGAAACTCCCTAGAAACTATCACGAAATGCCCTAGCAATAATCTAGAACACCCTAGAAAAGGCATTGCAACAAACTAAAAACCACTCAAAACACCTTAGCAACCCCATAGCAACACCCTAGCTAAAACCACTCAGAACTTCATTACATAACTTCATAGAAACTCCCTAGAAACTATCATGAAATGCCCTAGAAATCATCTAGAACACCCTAGAAAATGCATCGCAACAAGCTACAAACACCCAGAACAACTTAGCAACCTCATAGCGAAAACCACTCAGACCACCCTAGCAAATTCATAGCAAAACCCTGAAAACTATTCAGAACTCCATATTTGGGATATTTGTTTAATGTATTTCTTGCTTCGGATTATGATTTATAATTTTTTTTGTCAGATCTTGGAACCTCGTTTTAACTCGGACACCCTTGCGATGCTCCTGAACATCCCCCCGCAGAAGACTCTGTTGAGAAGGCACCTGGCCACTAATTTCAACACGCTGGTGGGCTCTCAGGCTCAGCAAGAGAAACAGGAGTTCTTGGAATCATCAAGCTACACGCCGCTAACCACCACCGCAAAAGTCCGGGTAAGAAAAGCAGTTCACATTTGCTGACCACATCTTTAGAAACACCTTAATCCCTGCCAACCGTACACCTCAGAATGAAGAAGCAAGCCCTTACACATGTAAATACAGACTCCTGCTTCAGCAGCCTGATTCGTGTTTAAGCTCAGCTGATGCAGCACACGTGTTTTGACACTTAGATTTTGCTTAGGCCATCTATACGGAATGTGCTGAGCGAATGGTCCTACAGTGGGTAACATACTTACAAAGCACAATGCAGCTTTAGACGAAACATTTAGTTCACCTTCGTCTTTTGCCAACCATTCATTTTTCATGATAAGAGAAAGAATGTGTGGTTGTTTTTTTTAGATAAATTATTTCCGGTAAGGATGACGTGACATTAAAGGGTCTCTTATTGTTGTTCTTTTGCCTCTGCTTATACTATTTTGAGTCTTTTACAAAAAATTTCAACTGATCCTGGAGATTCATGGACTGGATTTGTCTCAATATTTGGCACCGTTTCCGATTATGATAATTTGATGAATCGCAGTGTATCCTATCATATTTGCTGAGATTTATTAATCATTAACATTTAATCTTGTTAACATTTATTACAATCATAAGTTGCATCTGTTAACATTGATCCCTAATCCCTAATCCCTGATCCCTAAACCCACCCCTAAACCTACCAATCTACACCCCCTGATCCCTAAACCCACCCTTAAACCTACCAATCTACACCCCCTGATCCCTAAACCCACCCCTAAACCTACCAATCTCCACCCCTTAGATCTGGATCCAACTCCTCCCACCTTACATATACCTAAACCTACCCATCTCCACCCCCTGATCCCTAAACCTACCAATCTACACCCCCTGATCCCTAAACCCACCCCTGAACCTTCCAATCTCCACCCCTTAGATCTGGATCCAACTCTTCCCACCTTACATATACCTAAACCTACCCATCTCCACCCCCTGATCCCTAAACCCACCCCTAAACCTTCCAATCTCCACCCCTTAGATCTGGATCCAACTCCGCCCCCTGGATCTTGTGTACTGCAGTGAGGTGCTACTGACATCATTTAACAAAAATGTGCAATATATATTTTTACAGCATTTATGAACTTTTATTAGTAATTTAACTTGTATTAACTTTTGTTAATTCACTGTGAACTAACATGAATATTTCTATTAACTAAAATTAAGTAATGTTAACAGATGCAACTTATGATTGTAATAAATGTTAACAAGATTAAATGTTAATGATTAACAAGATTAATAAATGCTGTAGTAGTTTTCAGAATTTTCCCACAAACTTTATTTTATATTATATTATATTATAAGAGTATATTACTTTTATACTCTTTTATACTCTTTTTGTCTAAATAGAAAATAAAACACAAACATTTTACATGATACAAGTGAATTCTGGGCATCATAACAGTATGAAAATGAATATTAAATTAGTGTTTTTAAAGATTAACCTTAAGTGAGCATTAGATGGCAGAATAAAAAATAAAGGAATTGTGTATGCATGGTTAAATATGAAATGTCAGCCGGTATAATGACATTTGAGAAAGATCTTCTGATATTGGCAGATAGGTACTGATATAGTGTTGTTATTCATGCTGCGTATTTCTGTTCCTCAGCCACGTAAAATAGGCTTCTCCAGTTTCGGCCACCGTAAGAAGCGCGCTGACGACTCCACGGACTACATCTGCCCTCTGGATGCATCTCAAGCCCAGGACCTGCTCAACGGGGCCAACCGGCCCTACAGCGGCTTCAGGGGCCTGAGCCCCATCTTCGACAGGGACCCAGAGAGGCGGGAGCAGGTGGGAGCTCTACAGATCTGACGCTTGCACCCATATCCCACAAAACCACGGCAACCTCCCAACGACACCCTGCTTCTGTTCAGTGCCATTTTCTAACACCCCCAGCATCCTCCATTGACGGACACTAGACCGCAGTACGGACACTGCGGAAAGACTTGGATCCAAGGGGTTTAGTGCATCATCTCACAAGGGAAACAGTGTTTAGTAGAACGCTTTTCCCAGAATAGTGCCACTTCACCTGTGATGATACTATATCATTTTTTGTGAATCGTTAAAAATGTATTGAGATTTAAAAGTATTCCATTTTTGTAACCCAACACCTACTGTTTCTAAAGACAGTGTGTACTATCTTGTGCAATATTTGCATATTTTAGAGTTATTTAATGGTATATTTATGGTGAATTTTTAAGAGGCACACAGACGACTACTTAAATGCTCAGCAGCAGCAGCACATTTTGACTAATCTGATGGTTATTTTCATACAATGAAATGCACAAGAGTATTTTTATAGGTAGATATCTTGCCTCTTCAGTTGAAGATAGACTAATGATATATAACGCTAAATATTGTTACATAAACAATAAACCTCCTCGATCACAGTGATATTGTGTGTTTTTTCCAGCACATAGAGGGATGTTTTCCTTTTTAAAAAATGTTCCTTGATAAATGTTTTCTTGGCTGTATGTCATTTCAAAACTTAATCATCTTTCAATATGATTTTAATAACAAACTTTGCACACACAAAAACATTGGCATGCATGCTTTACAAACATTAAGCATTAACCTGCTGTCATCCATGCATCTGGCCACCAACAAATGGTCATTTTCACAATGTGGAGCAGTGCATGCTGGGAAAGGATTTTCATGCACTTGTGCAGGTACATTCTAATATACATTTCTTTCTCTATGTTCACATTATTTGCACTTCATTACCACCCATTGCTTCTGCTTAATATTCCATCTATCAATACAAAAATATTTATTTGTACTTGCGTACAATGATGAATATTAACTTATATTATTTAGGTTGATATATTTGATGGATATCTTGACATTTCAGATTCTGTGCGCTAAAGGATCAGGGATGCAGATCGAGGCCTTATCCAGGGGAATTAACAACCTCACAGTAAGGTGTTTTTTTTGTTTTTTTTTACTCTGCAGTATCTATTAACCAATTAATGTTCTTACAGATAGGTTTAGGCTATAATTCTTAAATGTACTGTATATATTATTCTGTAATATATTAAGCAGTGTGAATATTGTGAATGTAAAATATAGACTCGTCATTTCAATGAAACGTATTGTAGCCTGATGCTTATATTTTTTATTTACATGAACCAATATTTATTTGCATGTACCAATATTACAATTCATAGTAAAGAAAGGAATCAATATTTATCTACATAATTTTTAACACTCCGAAGACACGAGTTGCGAAACTAATCTACTCATACACTTACTGACCAAATGAAAGTCCCATTAAAACTCAATTTTAATATTCACGTTTCTTAACTCTTTCCCCGCCATTGAAAGCCTGGCTAACGTCAGACCTCGTCTCATTGTGACGTGGTCTGGGAACCACATGTTCATTTTCTCGTATTTGAGGTGTGGTTTACGAATGCCCAGAGCCGTTTATTGGGCGCCAAGAATGTCTATCAAATGTGCCTGTACGTAGCTCATAGCCAATCGTTTCAATTATACCAGATGACGTATGTAGAGCGACAGAAATTCGACGAGGAAGAAGACGATGAGTCAGAGATTTATGTGTACAGGATGGCTAAACTACTTAGAACACTATCTAAGGCTGCATCGAAAGGTAACTTCGTGTCTGCTGCCATGTTGGATCCATAGATATAAACAAACTGCTTCGGTGTGTCGCATAGACGTCGTCATCGTCTTGCTGCTCCCTCCCCGTTCTGTGATTGGTCCCCTCGCTGAGGCGAAAATCTGGTCCATGGAATCCAGGATGCCTAGCAGCGTGAATAAAATCGCGCTGCGAGCAAGGCAACATGGGGAAACCCAGACTACGCCATTGACTGAATTTTCCTGCAATCCATGTTTTCACTGTTAAATGGTAGGGGGGCGCTATTACGCATCTTCTTAAAGAGCACAGAATCTCCATATCAAAACATTGTAAAATAAAGTGATCATCAAACATTAAACAGCATATCAAAACATTAGTGATCTACTCAATGAATACATCGAGCATCGGTTTGAATCCGATGGCCCTGGCTGGCAACTTTTTTTTTTTTTTTTTTTTTTTTTGGCAGGGATAGGTATAGGTATATATTTAAAGGTATAGCGGAGGATTTTCCCGAATTTTAGAAAAGAACCGCCCTCTCCACTTTTTGAAAAAATGCACAACACTCTACCTGCTCCCGAGAGGGAACGCCTATTAAACGTGTGCATGAGAGAGCATGCACGAGCTAATCATAGCTTATATTAACTTTTACTAGCAGTGATTTTAAATGGATTTCTCCAAATAGCATGCCAAACTTTACCTGTCAAGAAACTTCGCGACTGAGGCATCAGTGGGAAGCCCAACCTGTGTTTTGAGCGCACGCCATCGTGTGAATCGTGTGCACGAGCACGTACGACGGCCTTACGTAAACATATCACCAGAATGATTGACACTTAAGAGGACCAATAGTCTTGATGATCCACCCGGAAAAAGAAAATCCTCCGCTATACCTTTAATATTATTTTGCTAAATCCTAGAAGTGAATATTTAGCCCTAGTGTCACATATTGCAAACAGTTACTGACAAGTTTAGGTTTAACTCTGCTAAACTAGTTTAACTTGTGGAGCGCTTCGCACTAATCCTGGCACCATCCCCTCCTCTCACTTCCAGTACTTACTGAGCCGGGACGAGCTCCTGAGAGGAATGAGACGCAGCCACACCGCAATAGTGTGAGCCACATTAACTGCCAAGAACCTAACCCACCTCACCCTCAAAACCTTCAGGACTTCAGCTGTGCAACTCACCTGTTCACCGTCCAGCTCAAGACTATTGTGTCACCGTATTACTGTTTGTTTTTGATTTGAGAGTTTATAATGTACTATATGAAAATGATTTTAAAACTTTTTGTGTAATATGCAAAACAGCCCTTATTTTATATCTACCTCTACCTTTGTTTTTTTCATATGTTATTGTGTTCTTGTAGCCAATGGAACTGGATGTGAGTAAATCTTTGTTTGCCCAGCATTTTCTTGGGCTTGATCTTTTTTCAAATCTATATAATATGTTAAAAGCAATTTGTTTTTTTCAAGCAGAAATGGTTGTTTGCTTGCTATACCTCTGTTAAATCCATCTCAAGGGTTGAAAGGGGTTTGTTGTTGTAAGGGGCTTTATGATGACTTGCCCAACGTGTCCCGGGACCCAAATGGCAAACATTATATTTGGGAGGTCCTTATCTGATGGTACAGCCTTAAATGCGCACACTTATTTTAATAGGACACCAGACAAGAGAAGATCGATCCGACTGCAGGTTCACTCTCACCCAATACTAAGGAAAGAATATTATTGGTGAGTTATTTTACATGTTAGTGTCCATTAACGGCAATTCTCACTATTAGCTAGTTGCTTATTAGCATGCGTATTACTAGGATATTGGCTGTTTATTAGTACTTATGAAGCACATATTAATGCCTAATTCTGAATGACCGTATTCTACATCCCTTAATCCTAAATTTAAGAATTACCTTACTAACTATTAATAAGCAGTAATTAGCGAGTTTACTGAGGCAAAAGTCATAGTTAATAGTGAGAATTGGACCCTAAACTAAAGTGTGACCACATTAACAACTATTTCCTTGTAACATAAACACTTAATGTTAGCGACATGCCATTATTTTTAATCGTATAAATATTTATTTTTGTCTAGAAATGTTAATTTGTTTTCTGTTAAATTTCAGTCATTATCTATTGGATTTTAAATCCGATTTTTGGTTGTCCTTAAAGAAATGGAAAATGCAATAAAATGATGTCAATATTTCCAGTGTATAAGGGAAACAACACTTTGAACTGGACCAGCTGGAATGAACCAAAAATATCTCCAGTATGAAGCCAAAATCAGCATTTTCAGAACCTTATGGGCTAAACCCAACAAAACCTCCTCGGCGGACCTCATCCACCTCTTTAGCGACTGCATCCGGGCGGCTTCATCCAGAACAAAGGAGTATCTGCTCTTCAGGGACCCGGAGAACAAGTTCCACCCAAGTCCTTCAACCCTAAGCGAGATCTTTCTGATGACCTACATCCAGCACAGCCGCCTGTTGAATCTCAGCGGCACGTTCAACTGCACGGCCATGACCCAAGAACAGAGGATACTGTTGGGAGCCCACTGGGTCTGGGCCGTGCTGGATCAGCCGAGCAAGAACCCCCGGGTCCAGATCGCGGTCCAGGTTTTTCACCTGCCAGAAAGAACGGAGGAGAACGTGGAGGAACTGTCCTTGGATATCTACAGCGACATCATGCGCATGGCCGGGATGGATGTGGTGGAGAAAACCCAAGCCGAGAGGATGGTGGAGTTCTGCTCCTCCATCGGCAGAGACTGTTACGCGCTTTTTCTCTTCTTCGGTCGACAAAACGACAAAGGAAACATTTACGGGCTACTAAGCAACAACTTGCAAGCAGCTGTGGGGAAGTGCGTGAGGATTGATCAGGGTTTTATCGATCACTTCTTCAAAGGTGCGAAATGCTTTGCCACTTCAAGTGGGATGATGCAAGCACTGGTTGGTAAGGAGGGTGACGATCCTCTGACCCTGCTTGTTAAGTTCACCTAACAGCTGAGCTGTTCTTACTAGATTCATTAACAATTTTTGGGGGGGTTTATTCTAATGAGCAGCTCACTGCTTGGTAACAGATGCTTGATATTTTCCCTAGACTTTCCAGCCTTAAAACTAGTGTCTGATGTCTATCCGCCTCCAGCAATACTTAACTGTTACTTGATGCAAAATAATGTGCAGAAATAAATATTTTTGCTGACAAGTTTTGTACTTTCTTTGTTACTACCCCACATTTAAAATAAATTCACTCACATCATTTTTTTTCTCTCTATCTACAGTATATATTAAAGGTATAGTTCACCCAAAAATGAAAATTCTGTCATAATTTACTCACCCTCATGTTGTTCCAAACCTGAATGTGTTTGTTTCTTCTGTTGAACACAAAAGAAGATATTTTGAAGAATGTTGGTAACCAGACAGTTGACTGTAGCCATTGACTTCCATCATAGGAAAGAAAATGGATGCCGCCAACTGTCTGGTTACCAACATTCTTCAAAATATCTTCTTTTGTGATGATTATAAAGAGTAATTAAAGGAAATGTGATGTGACAGCGGGTAACTTTGACAAGAATGAATGAACAGACGCATATCGTTGCCACTATACTGTTATTATTACGGCACTCCCTGCGACTATACTCGAGGCGAGTTCAAATTCGCCAAACGAACGTCCTCGGTTTGCGAACATTTTATCGTCGCCGGCAGGACGCAGGAAAAATGTGTGTGTGTGTACACATTTGAATCAGCTGGAAGAAATGCGGTGGGCAGGACTGACAGATCTGCACATAAATATTCTTCTTCAGTTGTTTAGGCTACGTGGGAACCACCGGAACTTCCTGTAAATAGTCTAAAAGTCCGAACCATACTGAAAATGCTTTCACACTAGAAACGAACCAAACCTTTGTTCAGTTTGATCCGGACCGAGACTACCTCTTTTCGTCGGACCAAATTTCGTCTGTTTGGTCCGAACCGTGGTCCGGGGGAGGTTTCACACCTGTAATTTTGATTCGGACCAAACTGAAAAGTCCGAAAGTCCCCAAGTACAGCTCGCTGCATCCTGCGGTGGACGTCCAACCCGGCCCACATCCAAGTGTGACGTTAGAAGCCACGCCCATCCAAGTGTGACGTCGGAAGCCTCGCCCATGTCCAAATACGGCACGTGACTCGATTTGTTGTACGCATGCGCAAAATGGCGCTGCTTCCTGTCGGAAATATATTTACGGTTGTTATCATAGTTATTGGTTTATAATAAAGATGAGGTTATTGGTGTAGAGGTGTGATGCAACAGATTATTGGTGCAGTTAAATTGTGATGCTTTGGCAAGCTTGGAATGGTCTAATTCACAATTACTCCCTCAACAGCTGTATTAGACAATACATTACCTCTGCATTGCTCACTGGTTTTGTAAGTTAATGACATGTTAGTACAAGTAAACAATGTACCTTAAAATGATATTTTTATATTTCTCTTGTATTTCTGTTACACAAATGGTAATCAATAATCATGGTTTTGCTATAATAAACGTATAAGGGAGCATCTATACTTAAACTAAAACGAGTTTTTGTCACTTTCTTAATTATATGTACTCCAAACTGCACTTATAGTTACCCCTTCTAAATTAAAAAAAATGTGGTTATAGAAATACTGCATTTTTACAACCAAATTAAGAATTCACTTATTAGTTAATGCCTGTTATAGCAAATGACTTTGAAATCAAATAATAGAACAGCAGAATGGAATTTATGTAAACCTTAAGTTAAAGAACCAATATGGTGAAACTCGAAAAATTTGAATATCGTGCAAAAGTTCATTTATTTCAGTAATTCAACTATAAGCTGATACTAATATATAATATAGTCTCATTACATGCAAAGTGAGATATTTCAAGCCTTTATGTGTTATAAATTTGATGATTATGGCTTACAGCTATGTTGAATTACTGAAATAAATGAACTTTTGCACAATATTCTAATACATAAAAACCAGTTAATCTCTCGCTTCCCCTTCTGTACAGGTTTTATGAGTTTAACATATCAAAATATAACATCAGAATATCATCATAGTTCAAAATATCTTGGTCACAAATTAATATTTTAATTTAATATTTTGTGTTAATACATCAAGTTTACACACATTGGTCTAAAATGACCCATCTATGCAAGCGTGATAACTTTTTCTTAAAATAACCAGTCACAGTTGTTCAGAGCAACACATTCACTATACTACTTAAAATCAATAGTATATTCCTGCACAATCGGAGGCTGCAGCTCGTTTATATACTGTCAATGCTGCAGCTTTAAGACCCCGGTAACAGGACCCTAGTTTTTTGTGACAGCGCCACCTGCCGAACTGGATGATATAGCAATTTGGGCATGGGCGTGGTGGCTTCTGATGTCACACTTGGATGTGGCCGGGTTGGACGTCCACCGCAGGATGCAGCGAGAGGCTACTCCAAGTCCGGACCAAACAAGGTAGGTGTGAAAGGGCCCTTAAAGGGATAGTTCACTGAAAATGAAAATTCTTAAATGATCACCCTCATGTCGAAAATTCTAAATTCCCTCAATTCCATCTGTTCATCATATAAAGCGATCGAGTCTCTTCAGAAAATGTGGACTAAACCACTCAATTCATATGGATTAGTGTTAATATGTAGATCTCTTTATGAACCTTTTGAAGCATCAAAGTTGTAGTTGCTTGTCTATGGAGGGATAGAAATCGCTCAGATTTCATTAAAAATATCTTTATTTGTGTTCCGAAGATGAAAAAGTCTTATGGGTTTGGAAAGGCATAATGAGTCTGAGTAATGACAGAAATTTCATTTTTGGGTGAACTATCCCTTTAAGATGGTCATTGAAAACATTGAAAAACTTGTCTTTGTGCTTTTGTCAGTTAAATAAAGGTTAAAGAGAATTAACAAATCACAGATTATTGATTTTATTGCATTTTACAAAACGCTCCAACTTTTCTGGAAATGTACATATACCCTGTTTTAAAAATACTTTGATATTTATCCTTAAAAAACAACAAAAAATACAGATGAAAAACATTTTCACTACTACTGGCCTGAATTGGACTTTTTTTTCTAAGATAATTCCCCACAAACAAAACCAAATGGGATTCAACAAAAGATCTATTTTTACATCTGGCATTGATTCGACATGTTTCACAAGCTGTAAACCATCTATTACAAATGATCACAGAATATGTTTGTGTAATACACTAATCAGTGGCAGAAGACTTAGTACGCAAAGGTGTTGTCAGTTTTGTAGCCCAGCTTGTCGAGGTTTGGCAGGCAGGCATACTGGATCATGGGGGGTGGACCGCACATCACGATGAGCACATCGTTGGCCGGAGGCGGGAGATGGTCTTTTATCATGGCAGCATCAACAAACCCTTTGCTGTACTTCCACCCTGTCACAAGAACAGAGAGAAAATCTTCACAGTCGCCTCTACTGTTGGGCAGTCAAATGATCTCTACGATTAGCATTCATCTAGATATTTGTATCAGAAGATGAATTGTACCTTCAGAGGGCTTGTCCAGTGTGTACCACAGATCGAGTTTATCAGGGTGATTTCTATGAACTTCATCCAGCTCTTTACGTAACAATATGTCCTCCTCAGTCTGTGGGAGTGAAACACACTTTACTTATGACAAATATATAAAGTGTTAACAAGGTGTACTTATGATATGACAAATATATAATGTGTTAACACTCCCTAGGAAAATATAATTTAAAATAAGACTTGTTTTTCAGCTAAAATGTACGGAGAAGTGGATAAATATATAAATATAATGTGTGTGTGTGTGTGTGTGAGGAGCGAGTTTTTAAAAATGAGAAGGTATTACTGGCTTACTGACTTGCGTTCGTTTATGGATCTCTTTGTTGAATAATCACTTATAATTAATATAGATGTGAGAGTAAATATGATTTCGGATAGATCTGACACCCTTATTGAAGTTTGAAGAGAACATGATGTAAATCGAGAATTTTCCGTTTACGGACCAAAAGAAGAATGTCCCGCTGTAAAATTCAGTGGTAAGAAATAAATGTACTGATATCCTATTTTAAGTCAAATCATTTTTTTAATGTCTGTGAGTACATTTCATATTTGAAAAACCATTGTGTTGAAGTCATTTTTAGCTATTTGGTGCTGAAGAAATGTAAAAATCTGGGTACCCCGTGAAATATAGTAAATCTTAGATATTAATGGACAAATTTAATCTTATTTTTTAATAATTCAACAATAAATAAAAACAAGATTGTATTATACTATAGGCATCCATGCATACATCTTCCATACCACTTTTACTATGGGTCGCAGGTGTGCTGGATGATTATTGACGTACAGCAGGTTAATGATATTGGAGTAAAGAGGTTATGGTAATGTTTTGGGAACTTTAGAATAACGTTAGGGGAACATTAACGTAACGTTAGAATAACGTTCTACAAACCAAAAACTAGAAAAAACTCAGAAAGCTCTTGGATTTCATCAAAAATGAAACGACATGAGGGTGAGTAATTAATGACAGAACTTTAATATTTAGGTGAACTAACCCTTTATACTCGACGACCTTACCCTTTGGAACTATTTTCTTTGGTGGAGAAAATATGGCTTATGTATGTCTGAGGATGTTTAGATATTGTTTCTGGGAAGCAACACAAAAATACGAGGTCAAACGCACACTGAGCTCCATTTACAGTAATATATTGCCTATTTATTTTTTTAACTTGATGAGAATTCCGTCATGAATGTGACTGACCTGGTTAGCAAATATAATGGAGCACTTGGTGTTGTCAGCAGGATCTGCTGCGGTTATACTCCTGATCAGCTGCAGCATTGGAGTGACGCCTGAAAGAATGAACGCGACATCTTTAATTAATACATATTTAGATGAAACGTCTTGGCAGGAATTCCTGGAAACCTACTATAAATACATTGGAGCCCACTCAAAATATGTCCATCATTACCTGTTCCACCAGCAATCATGCCCACGTGTCTAAACTTCCGCACTTTAGGTTCAGATTTTTTATCAGGTCGAATAGCAAACTGCCCTGTAAATGTCAGTAAAGAAATATATGCAGCATATGAAGCATTTAAACATTTAAAAATGCATTGTGGATACAGATCATGCATTTAGTAATCTTAAAACAACAAGACATCGCCCTCTAGTGGCTAATTGCATTACATCGTACAAAAAACTGGTGTAGAAACATTGGAAATGATAGAACTAGGAAAACTGAAAAAATAAATATACTGTAAGTATAAATAATGCTAAAATAACACTGAATATGTGATTATTCATAAGTAATAATACATTTTTCCTTACCTTTCCCATTGTATACCAGTAATCCATTTGGACCCCTAAAGTCAATGGTGTCTCCAATCTTCATATCATTCAAATACTGAGACATCTTGCCTCCATCAGGATAGTTTTTATGAGTATTTTTATAGTAGACCTTATGTGAGATATTAAAGAAAGGGATTTTTATGAAGCCCACTATAAAACATAACCAGTCATGATTTGCAACTTCAAAATGTATTGCATCACACCTTTACAACTAGATCAACGTATCCCTGGTCTTCATCACTGGACACGGGTGTGTACGCACGAATAACCAGATTCCCATTCACCTTTGCAGACAGGTAAACATGCTGACCTGTGACACAGAATACAAGATCCATCTTAGAAAATGAGTGAAACTCAGGTGATATTGGCTCAGGTGATTCTGCTGATGTGATAAAGGTGTAGTGAAATGCCCTACCAATAGGGAGACCAAGAACGTGAGACGAGGATGGAAGACCGAACCGGAATTTTTTAGTGTCATGAGTGATCTCCTGTTGCAAACCAAATACAAGTAGAAGTGCAATTGGGATGCAACAATATTCGTACTTTTTTCTTTTGCAGTAGAAAACGTATTTAAGTACACATTTAAATTCTGACTGACCTCTTTCTCTATGAGTGGCAGTGAATATTTCAGATTAGGATCCTGCAAGGTTTTTGGAAACTTGCTTTGCTTTCCATCTCCTTTGGAGCCTCCCGAGTTTAGGACGAGGAAGAGGACTGTGATCACCACTACAGATATCCCAATTAGCACAGGTACTGTCTGCAAAACACACATTAAACACCAAAATTGGTTTATGGTTGAAATGAGTTTTGTAGGCAAATATAAATTATAATTTAATAAAAAATATAGGTAAATGAAATGTATATTTATAGTAAAAATATAATGTATGTGTAAACTATAAATATAAATTAAATGTTTAATTAAATATTGTAATGAATAGGCTATCTTATATTAAAATTTTACGTTTTTTTATGCAGGATATGGACTGGATGGTGTTAAACTTATTATTTAAATATTTAATTTAACAAAATTCATCCTAATTTAACAAATTCAACGTGTCGACACTACATAACCACCGCACTTGCATTGTTTTAAATGACTTCACTGTTATTCTACATTCTAAATAGTTTTGTACACAAATATAAAATGTGTTTTTTATAAAAAAATTAAGTATTATTAAGTATATTATATAATACTATTAAGTTAATTTGTTGTTTAATTACTTAATTTAACAACTTGCATTTATTAAAAATAATAGAGTAGGTGCGTCTAAACATTTGATAATAAATAGAGCAACTAACTCTAAACTATTGGCATATTGTGCTACATTCAACATTGATCTGTAATTAACTCTCACCTTCTTTCCACTGCTGTCATTCTAACCAGAATAAAATCAACAGATAAGCGTGAAACTGACATGGAGGACAAGCAAGGTGCTAATTGCTTTTTGCAAGGCAGAGTGAGGAAGAAAGCAGGGAATATATGAATGTAAAGGGGGGGAAATACTCACCAGAACTTGATCCATGTCTTATTCCTGTAATGTACTGTTAATATGTTAATATGGTCAGGGTTCACTGTATGTGAGGTAAAAGTTGTTCTTGGTTCATCTCTTTCCTGTATTCCAACCTTTGCACCAAGGCTAGTTAATAGTGAAATGCAGCCAACAGGAGTAGGCCCCTCAGTGGTCTCAGCCAATAGGAATAGAATATTTAAATGAGCAGAGCGTCGCCTATGGTTCTTCATGTGTGTCTGTGAATGGTGTGGGATCACCCCACTGCCTGATATCACATTCAGCGGGATGGGTCAAGGAATCTCCTCAAGTACAGCACATTAGGCCAAGGCCGTTACAGTAATAAAAACAGAAATGCCGGACATTTTTGAAGCTTTAAAATATTTATATTCAAGTTAGCCAAGGTTGTCTAAACAATTTAATGTCCCCCTGTAGTCAACTTTTTTTTTTAATCCTTAAAACTAATCTTTGATAATCAAAATGACATATTTAAACGTTTTTTTTTCTTTAAAAAAATTAAATAAATTCTTCATGCCTTAAAATTGCTTGAATATAACTCTACACCCTTGCCTCTACACCCTTGAGTAGCCTACTTCAGAACGAAATAATTCACAAAAATATACTGAATTCTGCTAATTCAGGGTTTTCACTCAGTGTCCAAATGCTTTGAGATCCAGTTCATGACGGCTGGTACTGAAGAATATACTGCAGGCTTCTGGATCCCACCACAAGGTTCTCCCCAACTCTTCACTCCCATCAGAACAACCCCAGATGTGTTTGTCTGACAGACGAGAGGTCCACCGTTCCAATGAGTCTGTGAAAAGTTCAGAAATTGACTAGCAAAATAGATACTAGCCTACCAGTCCCAAAAATCATTCATAATGGTGTTCGGCTACCAACATTCTTCAAAATATCTTCATATGGACTATAAGCTTTGTCACTATGCTGCCTGACATTCTGCCTAACATCTTTTATTGTTACATTAAACAAAGTCATAGGTTGCAACCGAAAAATAACATACTCTTTAGGTAATTCTTTTGAATAAGTAATTATTGCAACAGTTAAAAAAAAGTATGTTCTATATAGTGTATACAGGATGTGTAGTATGAATGCACATACTACACGGATCACGACCGTGATGTTGTCATTGTCATGTGATTTACGGCATCAGTTACGTCGGCTGTGTTCGAAAGCGCCCCCTATACCTACACTCATTCACTATTCCCTACATTACTCCACTAATATATAGTCCACTTGGAAGGAGTGAATGAAAACGAGTGAATGAATTCGGACACTGGGTGTGCCTGCCGCTTTTGCACAGTTTGTGCTTGATGTTTAATAATCATTTAAAACGTAGCAAACTGGCAGCTCCAGTAGTAATGAAAAAATGTATCTTGAACTATGTAATGTAAACTAGCATGTATAAACCTTAATTCAACAATTTAATAATCAATTAAAAAGGAATTTATATCTGTATGATATTACGCTGTAGCTACATTGGACCATCGGTTTAGAAAATGGTTTATACGTGTGTGTGTGTGTGTGTGTGTGTGTGTGTGTGTGTGTGTGTGTGTGTGTGTGTGTGTGTGGATTAAGCTGCGGGCACCATCTTCTGGCGAGACGCGGGAATTCATTCGGCGCGACCGTAACAGTGAATTACGGGTATTCTCTAGCCGTCGAGTGTACACCTTGTTGTACACTCATTATTGCAGTGCATTGTGGGATTGAATGAGTGCACTCAATAATGTCCACTATGGTTTCGGACACCACTACAAATGGCTGTCCCCTCAAATAGTGCCCTATTTAAGGGTATATGGGGTGATTTCGGACACTGCGAGCCGTCACTTCTCTGCCATTCACAACTCCTCTCCCATGGCCTCATGGGATAGCAAAGTGTACATTGGATGCACACTTCAGAATCTCACTGGAATAGTAATTCAGGTACTCTGCTGCTACAGCTTAATGAATACTGTGAATTAGTACATACTATTTTTTTCACATACAGTTTTTCGCCTACTATATAGCAGGGAAGTATGCATATAAAGATGCAGCCAGTCACTTCCAAATACCGCCCTATTGATCACCACAAGCACAAATCAAGTGGTTTTGGACAGAGCTCATTTAAGAGTCATTACTGAATTTACCCACTAGAGGTCAGTATTTCTTCAATTGCATTCCCTACTAGTAAACGTGTAGTTCACAGTAGGCCTACAGCTCCAGTTCTCACCATGCATGATTCTCCACTTCTCAGTCCAGCACATAACAAAGTAGGTGACAATCTAGTTCCGTGTTGTTGTTCACACACCGCTCGTTCCAGCACAGATATTTTTAGCCATACAGGTCTGTGCTGCCCATTTCCTGCTAAAAAGAGTGCATAACATTCACCTAAAGATCCACAGAGAAAATGATATTGTTCAGGTGACATTCAAGTTCTGAAAGTTCAACTCCAGTTCAACAAGTTTTCGTGAAATGCCATGTTTGCTTATTATGCACACACACACACATATCAAAATCCTCCAGACTATTGTGTAACCATCACAGCGGTCAACTCGTAAAGGCAGAAGGGTGACGTACACATTTGGCTGGTCCAGCAGCGGAGGGAGGGTGAGATGTCCTGTCCAGCAGAGGGTAGACAGACAGGCTGCGTGCTTTCACTGAGATTTATCGGAGAGCTCAACTGAAGCAAAGCCACATTAAATTCGAGAGAGGATGGGTTGTAATAAGGGTTTACGTGTACTCTGATCACATCACGGGTCTGAAAAGAGATCTCATTTACTAAGGGGAATTTAATTTTTTGGGTGAACTGTCCCTTTAAAGACACAAAATCAACATTAATTCCTGGAACAACATTCCTGCCAATTTCCTGTGGGTCTGATGTTGATTTAGTTACTTCTCACCTGTTTCTTTGAGCCTTCTGTCGTCACTGATAAAATTCTTAGAAGTCTTTCTTCCCTACAAAGAAATCAACATATAAAGTACTTTTAGTATAGTGCCTTCAATAAAAAGTACTATACTGTGTATTCATAAGTTAATGTCTTTTTCAAAGTTAATACATGTGCATGGCTCTAGAAACTATGGAGCCCCTAAAGGTGTCATATTTATATTTACCCTGGCGAAATCCAGTTATTAAGAATGCGCAAGATGTTGAGTTTCGCGTGAGGGCAATAAAGTTCCCCATGCAGATTTCGCTCACGTTGGTCACCCGAATTCGCAGCGCTGACCAATAGAAAGCTTCTTGGTTTGACTTCTGTGAGAGTGGTGATTCATACATCTCTACACAATAGTCAATGGACAATGAACCGGTTTTTGCCTGAAATTTTGTGACCGCACCTTAAAGGGGCATGGTAATGATAAAAATAATAATAATAATAATAATAAGATGGGAGGAAAACTTATTATTCAATGTTTTTGCACTCTCGCCCATTACCTTTCCCCGAGAAAAGTTGTGCAAATGTTTTGTAGAACGCAAATGTTTTATGCAAATATCATATATTTTCCGCCTATCTCGTTTTTTTCATCACCATGTCCCCTTAGGGGCTCCATTAGATACAGCCTTAACACTTCTGGCATGTTGGCTGCTCACAGGTCATAGACACAGTGTGCATCAGTAAGGATCCACTGTGACTGGATGATCGCCCCGCTGCAGTCACGGCCTGCACCCAGACCAATGCTGACGTGCCACAGCCATGGCAGTTTCCCATCATCCTCTTCTCTCCTCAGGGCGTCCATTCCAGAGCCAGCAAAGATATCAGGCATTCCACACGGAGCTGAGAAGTCAGTGGAAGGCAAGCATGAATACTTGATGTAAAACCAAATACACCCACACAATCTGTTCAGAGATAAATTCTCATTTGTGACTCTGAATAAGTGTACATTCCCTTATTTTACACATTTTTTTTTGGGCTCCGGCTGGATTCCACACATTCTAAAGGCCCTCTGAGACAAAGAGCCTATTTTAAAGTGGAGAACACAAAGAACAAACCAGCCTGCAAATGTGGCGAGAGAACTCTGCTGTCATAATCTGCTTCCTCCCCCTGATCTTGATATTCTGTCTTTTGGAGATCTGTGAGGAAATGTAATATTCAAGGCCTTATCATTTTTGTCATCATTTCACCCAGCATAATTCTGTGGTTACTGGTTACAAACTCTGTGGTGTCAAAGAAAGGCATGGTAAGTTGAGTAAGTTGAGATTTATAAACAGTATTAATTGTGCCTTTGTTGTATCATGTACTAAATATTAAATACATGTACTTATATTATCAACAATCAATAGAAAACCTAAATTGATACATGAATTTGAGATTTAAAAAAAAATCAAAAATCTAAAAATAGCCCTACACATAATGTTTATCATGTCTTATAAAATAGCCTTATATATATATAATAATAAACTTTCGGTATAAATGCATGTATAGATTGCAAAACAATTAAACTTTCCTGTTGACCTTTAGAGGTAGCATAAATAGTAGTTAGTTAGCTAGTGTGTTTATACTGTGGCAAACTATTTGCACATGTGAGTCACATGTAAGTCAGGTTTAGTTGTGTGACATTTAAACACCTGCAGTGCAGAGCGTTTCTTTGCTAATGTTGACTCTCACCTTTTTCGCTGATAAAAGAAAGGGAGGCGATGAAGCCGCGTGCAGAGATGGTGTTGTCTGTGCTGAACTGCAGAAGCATTATGGAACCGTAGCTGAGAACAGCCGGAGGAACGCTCCTGCCACATACAACCACTTAAAACACAAAAATGATAATAGCAGAGCATTTGAAAACTACATTTCCCATAATGCCGCAGTGCAAAATGTTCCTGTGTAACTGATAACAGTGTGACACTGTAATGTAACATTAAACTGTCAAATCTAATGTTTACATTATTAAAGATGAGATAAAAACAGATTAGTTTTCTTTAGTTTCTTTCTTTTATTTTCAGAAATATTACACAGCAACTTTTTGCAACATTGATAATAATAAGATACACTTTAGTTTAGGGTCCAATATTAACTAACTATTAACTATTACTTTTGCCTCAATAAACTCCTAATTACTGCTTATTAATAGTTAGTGAGGAAGTTGTTAAGTTTAGGTAGGATTAAGGGAATGTGGTCATCCAGAATAAGGCATTAATATGTGCTTTATAAGTACTAATAAACAGCCAATATCCTATAGTAATATGCATGTGAATAAGCAATTAGTTAATAGTGAGAATTAAACCCTAAACTAAAGTGTTACCAGAAATGTAGTATATTCAAATAGAAAAATTCATAATATTACTGTTTTAGTGTATTTTTAATTAAGTGAATGGAGCCTTAGTGAGCAATACATTTCTTTTAAAAACATAAAAAAAATTATGGTTTCAATTTTAAAAGATCAAATACTTCAATTGTAATCATCTTTTTGTACTTTACCTATTTCATCCTTGCCATCAATGTCTCCGAACACTGTGAGTGAATCATATTGGCAGTTTTCGGACTCCTCAATGTCAAAGTCATCAAAGTCAAGCTTTAAGGCACAGTAAAGTTGCAATTAGCATGTTAGCATATAGCAAACAGAGTGAGGTGATCATGAACACAGAATGGCCCAGTCAGGTGTTTCTGGCACTGTGGATGCCTAAAATCATTCAGGCCAACAAAGGTTATGAAAGGTTCTTAATTTGAAACGATCTGCAGCATTTTGTAAACAGCAGGTAACAACCAGCGTTACGTGACTGCAGTGACGTCACAACGTCGCTCTTTGCTGTCTAATTGAGTATCACATTCTCTTTTGCAGTGAAACTGATCAGAGCCTCCAATCTCACTGCATGCATGCATTCATGACCGGACAGAGAGGTCATGACTGGACAGAGGGTACACCAGGTGCTGACTGGGCCAACAATAGGGCTACAGGGTTGTTTTTACCTTGACTATGTGGCCTTCTGGGGCATAGATGACCCAGTGGCAAAGGCTGTTGTTCCTGTAGGCATTCGGGTAGGCGGGGCTCCGCACAGCCACCTTGGGCTCTAACAGCACCACTGTTCCACATTCAGCTCCTGCACAAACACAAAAGGAGAAACCGGTGGAATGGAGCCCAGCCAATGGCGTTGCAGCATGGTGTCACATTTCTGTCTGGCAAGGGTCATACTGACGGGAGCAGGGTGGTGATTTGAACCTAGCTCTTACCTTCTCTGAACTTACCACTGGTAGATGGTCCCCTGGCAGACATGTACAGTAACTATAGTAACGGTCCTATTGAGATAAGCCCTCTGCTCTCTGAGGAGCCTATCTGAGCGGCTGCAGTGTGAAAACAGAATTCTACTGGGGAACGTTAGCTTGCCTCTCAACCTGACTGGGGAAATGAACACACCTTGCAGACCAGGTGATGAAACTGACAGATCATTTGGGCACAACCTGTGCTGCTAAGGAGAGTACAATGGACTACTTCCGCGTTCTAGTTAGTACATATCGGGAGTTTCCGGTTAGAGCGTTCAGCGCACCTACATACATGAGAATGCAG
Organism: Rutilus rutilus; assembly: GCF_951802725.1. NCBI lineage: Eukaryota > Metazoa > Chordata > Actinopteri > Cypriniformes > Leuciscidae > Rutilus > Rutilus rutilus. The sequence goes on from NC_140233.1 coordinate 12,553,607, forward strand.
ATTAGGCTATCACATGTTTTATGGCTGCGAATTGATTAAAATAATGAATAATGGTCTCTGTATTAATTATCTTGAGCCTGCTGAAATTTTCCTATAAATATATTTTCTTTCCAACTGTGCATTCTGAATAATAAATAGGCTAAATATATTTATCCATTAAGCTGCAGCAGTCCTATGCTCGTCTTCCCATTAACAGTTTTTTTTTTTCTCTTTCTGACATTTCATACCTGTTGGGTTTACATTTTTAAATTAAATTGACTATAAAATCGCTTGTGTGTGCTGGTGTTTATTCCAGTCTTTTAAAATAGTTCAATGCATGAATGCTCGCGAGGTGCCTGTAACGATGTTAAATAGGCTAGGCTATTTAATCAATAATAGGCTATACAGCGTAGAGGAGAATGACAGTCAACTACTTTGAATATTATAGCATTTTGGGCATGTAAATAGTGAAATGTAAATAGTGAAAAGATTGACATTGAAAAATATTTTATCCAAATAAATAAATAAATGTTCGTGGTTCGCACTGATGTTATTCATTTGTTCTCACACACTTCAGCGTCGCGGTCACTAGTTTAGTCGAACACTGACACCCGGTGGTGAAATAACGGCGTATTTTTAACACCCGCTGCTTTCTCAGATCGGCTTGGGTTGGATTAAAACATCATGTTCCGATAAATTTGGAAAATTCTGCACACAGTAAACATCAGAATATCCCTTCTCCTGTCAATAAAAATTGCCACATTTTTAAATCTTATTGCGGACACGCATTTTACGTGGCGTTTGTACCACAGTACATTGAATGTAAACATAACCGGAAATAAGTGAGACGTACTATTTCCAAACGGAAGTGCGTCAGGAAGCTCAGTGCAAGTGGTCCATTAGGGCGACATTTTTTTTTAATAACAGAACTGTAGAAACACAGAAGTATAAATGAGACAATGCTGGAAAACAACATCATCAGGCATGTGCAAGCAAGCCTGCTAATCAAGCACGCACACAGTATGCAAGCAAGCATGCTATTCCAAGCATCCACGCAATGTGATTGGGAAGGGCTACAATTGCACAACTCATTCTGAATTCGACCGTCACCAAACAGGCTTGAGCATACAGACTTCTTCAAACATTGTTTTGTCCCTTTCAAGAAACTTTGTTGACTTTTTTTAGAGCAGGAGAAACCAGTCGGACAGATTAAACTCACCAAAACTGAAGTCCTCGCCAACACCACTGGTCTGGATGGCAAATCCTGCACCTGTGCTGCTTACATCTGATACAAACTGTACTGTGACACTATGGGAACCACCAATAAGAATTGGAGAGGGTGGCTGACTGCCACAGAACCGCCCTGGTAAGCAAGATCACATGGTGAAATATGTAACCACTTGCAGAAAATAAAAGAACAGCAAAGTCATAATTTCTGTTAATGTTTCCTCCGTCACCTATTCGCCTGTCTTCATCCACGTACACAGTCAGATGATCACTTTGGCACTGTGTGTCATTCTCCAAGTCAAACTCCAAGAACTTCAGAAGAATACGTTCACCAATGGCAACTCGAATGGACCACAAACACATTCTGCACCAAAAACATTAAAACGTAAGTTGCTGTGAATTTTTTTGCGGTTTTTGCCTTTTGGTTGCAAATATGTAAAATACTTCAGATGTAACTCACTCATTGTGATTGTAGCTTTGCCCATAAAGAGCTGGATTTCTGATAATGCCTTCATTTCCAGGCACAACTCCATCAGGTACACTGCACAGGGACCTTTCCACACCTACACTGAGTTCTGTAAGCAAGTAGTCATTTATTTAAATATTTGATTTATTCGACTTACTTATTGAAACTTGGGGTTAGCCAGCCCACATTGTATAGCGGCCCACCGGGAAAACTCCAGGTGCTCCAGATGGCCAGTCCACCCTTGGTAAGGTGTCTTGCTTAAGAGCAAATTGATCAGCTCTTGCTGAACCTACATTGTTTCAGTTACTAGCCTAGGACCAACTCGACAACAATACCCACCTTTCCTAAGATTTGACTTGATCCATGACAGAAACATTAAGACATCAGTGAATACTCCAGGTGAGCCTCTTTTGGATGATGGTTTGATATTGTTGTCATTCCAGCTTCGGCCACAGCCCTTACCCCATGACGTGACCCCCACAGCCACCCAGCTTCCATCTTCTCTAGAGCAGAGGAGAGGACCCCCAGAATCCCCCTGGAGCAAAGGAGGGCAGATAGGAACTCAAAACAGAAAGTTGCAAGAGCTTAAACGCATCTCTGCTGACCTGAACCAGAGGAGTCCCATATAGGTGTAATATTCAGGACGTTAGAATCAATGTCATTGTTAGGGAGACAACTTTAGTGTCAACTTACTTGGCAGGCATCTCTCCGACCTCTCTCTGGGCCAGCACACAGGACTGTGAAGGTCTTCTGCTCAGGTCTAAGAGTTTGCAGGACATGTTTGCACTTGCTTTGCTTTAACAAGTCCAGATGCACCTCTTGAAGAACCGATGGAAGTGGCCCTCCTAAAGAGAGTATAACACTTTTTTTAAATATCTTAATTATAGTAATGAGATATTTGATATCTTTCTCCCAATTGTTATTTCAATGTTATTCAAGTGGCTTCTCACTCTCTGTAATACGACCCCATCCACCAACAACACACATGGTCTTGGGTGGAAACCTCTCACCAGGATAAGGCAGACAAACAGGCTTAATGAAATCATCTGTCAAGAAAACACACATATGTTCATCTCTGATTCTATAGCTGATATATTGCATAAGTTAGTCTCAAAGAATGACTTGCCAAAGTGAATGCGCCCATTGATCTCAAGCAAAGCGATGTCGTAGCTCATGGGAGAGGTGCGTTGATATTTTTCATGGAACATTACAGTCTTTATGTGGAAGTTCTGCTCCCCTCTGTCAACTTTTCTTTGGTTGAATTCACCTGCTACAGCCTCAATATTGTGAAGGAAATCCCTAGGGCAAGCAGTTATATTCAAAAGTAGGTCATTTAAGTGTTGACAGGGTCAAAAGTTATGATTAGTCATGGGTGAATGGTGGACCTACGCGGATACACTTGCAAAGCAGTGAGCAGCAGTCAAAAGCCAGTGGTCTGTCAAGATGGCTGCAGCGCAGAAATGCGACCCTCTGATTCTAAGAGACACCTGTAGATGATTGTGAAATAGATTTTTGCACACTGATCTACAGCATGCCTTTTGGAAATAAAATTAAGTATTGAACGATTTATCATGCGATTTGTTAAGATGAACAGTTACGTGCCAGCCACGGATGGGAACCTCTTCTAGCCACTGACCCTCCGACTATTCTCAAAGAACGGTCAAGTATGCCTCTTGACTTAGTAGATCCGCACTTTGCATCTGCATATCAAGTGACAGGACAAAAGTTTGTCATTCATTTGTGGCTAGTTTACATACAATTTAATTAAACAGTTTCTTACCACTGAGATGAACAGCATAGGTCATTTCGAGACAACCCAACAAGCTGAGAAAGCCAACAAAGGTCCTGTAGGATAATTCAGACATTCTGTGTCCTCTGCTGTCAAAGACTAAGATTGGGGTATTTATAGAGGTGATAGAGCGGTGGTCTTTTTGGGTGGTTACTCATTAACTTTACACAGGAAACAGGCGTGTTGAACAGAAGATTGCATTGTGAGTAGCTTTGTTTCCCAAATTTTAAACCTAGACCCAAGGATAGTTTAACAGTCTACTAATATTAAGGATCTAAATCCAACTTAAATATTTTGTGCATCTGTGTGTCTCATTAATCTTACTGTTTCCTAAAGGAGCATCCGCAGAAAAAGGTTTTACAGCTTGTGATTCAGCTGAAAGAGAAAAGCTCCTGACAATGCTTCCCTCAATGACCAGAATGACCTTTTAATCTAAAGGTTTATTGGAAGTTGTTGGATTTTTACACTCTCAGATTCTTAAAGGGATACTCCACTTTTTTTGGAAATAGGCTCATTTTACAACTCCCCCAGAGTTAAACAGTTGAGTTTTACCGTTTTCGAAACCATTCAGCCGATCTCCGGGTCTGGCGGTACCACTTTTAGCATAGCTTAGCATAGATCATTGAATCGGACAGGACCATTAGCATCTTTCTCAAAAAAATGACCAAAGGGTTTCGATATTTTTCCTATTTAAAACTTGACTCTTCTGTAGTTACATCGTGTACTAAGACCGACGGAAAATGTAAAGTTGCGATTTTCTAGGCTGATATGGCTAGGAACTATACTCTCATTCCTGCGTAATAATCAAGAAACTTTGCTGTCGTACCATGGGTGCAGCAGGCGTAATGATATGACGCAGCGCCTGAAAATAGGTCTAATAGGTTAGACAAACTTAGTCCCGGTCACATTGGAAGTTACCGAGCTGGGGACTATTTTCAGGCGCTGCGTCATAACTTTACGCCTGCTGGACTCATGGTACGGCAGCAAATTTTCTTGATTATTACGCAGGAATGAGAGTATAGTTCCTAGCCATATCAGCCTAGAAAATCGCAACTTTACATTTTCCGTCGGTCTTAGTACACGATGTAACTACAGAAGAGTCAAGTTTTAAATAGGAAAAATATCGAAACTTTGGTCATTTTTTTGAGAGAGATGCTAATGGTCCTGTCCGATTCAATGATCTATGCTAAGCTATGCTAAAAGTGGTACCGCCAGACCCGGAGATCAGCTGAATGGATTCGAAAACGGTAAAACTCAACTGTTTAACTCTGGGGGAGTTGTAAAATGAGCCTATTTCCAAAAAAAGTGGAATTGGCATAAAGTGGCATAAAATTGTGTACTCACATACTATATGTAACAAATATAGAACAATTTAACCAAACAGAATTAAGTTACTAGGTTACTTATTTACATTATATATAGTAAACAGATTCTTTCTCTTTTATAGATTCTTTAAATTAATGAAGAGGATAGGCTCACAGATTCTAGTCGTCTATGAAGGGAAATGGACATTATTTGTTGTATTCTGTTATGAGTTTAATGTGTATATCTGACAGTATGTTATTATTTTCAGTCATTCTGATAACTGCCACATTTAGTGCAATTTCTTGCATTAAATGAAAGAATTGTGAATTCATGTCTTAGATGCAGACAGCAATGCCAATTCACTTTGTCTTGCATGTGTCAGAGAATTTACACAAACCAGAGATCTAGTAAACAGTAGGGAAGCTCTTCTTGACACAAAAGACAATTGTTGCAACTTGCAAGATGATGGTAGGAAGCTCACCACTGGCACCGACGACACCAGACCAAACAAGGGTGGGGGTCCTGTTCTAAAATTGTCAACATATTTGTGCTTTTGTCTGCAGAGAACAAACGCTAAAGGCAGTTAAGTAATTAATCTTGCAAAAATTATCTTAAACAAATTGACTTGTCAGGTTCAGTCTAGTCAAACATGACTAAATCACCCCAAAAAGAAGCTACAGGGAGAGTGAAAGATAAGAATACATTCATGCTGTTCGAACCAAACAGCCAACAGTTTTCGAAGTAAAATATAATGCGCTTTTGTTCAGTGATATCTAAGGGGAATCGTTTGAGCCATGTTACCTGGCAACCACAGTAAACCACAGGACAGCAGTTAAGAGAAGCCAGAAAAACCTGAAATTCCTTGTTTTATAGAGGCCCCTGACATAGTAGTTTTTTCTGATGAGAACTCACAACCCTTCCTCCCAGTATTTGCCAGCAACTTGATTTGCTCACTGGATAGGCTACTATGTAAGTTACTGAAAAGCTTAAGTTACACTGAATGATGATTATTCATTTTGTTCTTAAGTCACATGGTTCAAACTTACAAGAAAATTATCAATCAGAATCGGTTTACTTATTTTTAGGGAAGTGCCGAGCTGTTTTTTGACGTGCCTTTGCAAATATTGCAGACTACGTTTAGTTAGTTGCATTGTGGGTAATATAGTATTAGCCTGTAAACTGTCATATTCAGGTTGTCAGGCGTGGCCATGTTTAAGGATTATATACGCCTATAAACGCTTAATGCTATAGGATTTTACAGTAACATTAGATAAGCACTATGTTCCCTTAAGGGATTATGGAAAATATCCTACAGGCCAACTCCTAGGGTTCTTCCCAGAACCAGTCAAACTCTCACCAGTGAATATACACCAAATATGAATATGATACAAATCTTTTTGCACACAGAATCATCACGAATGGACGTTCTTCCTCGCGCGTGGTGGGTTCTGACGTCGGTTCTCTTCTGAAACGCATCATCTGGCAACCCATCATCACAGTTCCTCTCTCAGCGAAGCTAAGCTACATCACTGCGTTTCCCATCACTGCTGGATACAGCACCAGAGCCCTCGGAGCAACGCGCAAAAATAGTGCGGGGGAAATCTATTAAATATCACAGGTAAGCGCTCGTGTTTTTCACGGTTGAATCCTTTGTTGCCTTGTTTTTCCTAAGCGCAAAATTGAGTTTGCGCGTTTTTAGAGAGTGAATGCTAGCCGTTAGCACACTTTCGCATGCGGGGTTTTTTAGCGCCGCGCCGGTGTGTTGAAATCCTCCCTGAAAGACGCACAGCTGGAAAGTAATGCTTAAGCTGTATCTTGTTTAAATGCGCAGATTTGATTGAGAAAGAACATTTTGTTTCCTTTTCAAATTGGTGACCATAAATAGTTTTTTTTTTCCTTCGCTAAAAGAGTTCGTGGGTATATTAAAAAATATGGGAATGTCTTTTGAAACTTATAAGACTTCTATTGCAGTGTGTATTCTTTATTAATAATGCAACGTTACAGTTATTAAATATGTATTTATTGGATTCCCCTGCAATTAGGCCTATAGTGATTGTCATCTCCCCATATGCTTTCAAAACACTTCAAGCATGAATAAGGAAACGCTACAATTTGTGCGACCAGTGAGGTTAAAATGTTACTTTTTAGTGGGCGCGTGAGCTTCTTATTAAATGTGACGCATGTGTCATTTTTTTCTCGTGCCCAACGCGGCAGTGGTGATGATTGTGATTAACGTGATTCATCCCAGTGATTCGAATCTTTTGCTCTCCAAACGATTTGTTCAGCTGATTCGTCCATTCTGCACGTTACGGCGTTATGCCTGTAGGTGGCGACAAAAGTGTCTGCCTTTTTGCTTTTGAACGAGTCATTGAGTCATTTACTCAACTGATTTGTTAAAACATAACATTCGTTTATAACATAACATAACATAACGTTTGCTAAACTACTAAGCGACTCCAAAAAGAGTGTTAAAGCATAATTTCCCTGCACTTTATTAACTCTACGTGTAATTCTTCTGCCTATTTTTGATGTGATGGAGACTGACTCTCGTGATAAACTGAATGACTTAAATTATAGCCTACCCTTTTCAGTATGTTCTATATAGTAGTTAACATTTGAAGTGGATCAAAACCTTTCATCAAAGTTATACATGAATTTTGAACGATACCCGTTCTTGTCTTTGGACAACTTTGATTAACTTTTTTGATCCACTTCAAATGTTGACTACTGTAGTATGAATGTAATCTGGACGGACTACATTCACCACATTGTCCTTATCATTTGATCTATCAGCATTAGTTGCGTTTGCTTCACTGCCATTCACAAATCATCACCCGTGGCCTCAGAATCTCACTAGAAGTAGTAGGTCATCTGGGTACTTTTTGCCTACTGTTTTATGAGCACTGTGAATTCTGATATACTACTTTTTTCACCTACTGTTTTCGCCTACTATATAGTAGGGAAGTATGAGATTTCGGATGCAGCCAGTCACTCTGAGTCAGACTCAAAACACTGACTTGTTCAGTAAAGGTGTGTTCATTCAACAAGTCCAACCAAAGAACAGCTCATTCCCATACTCAATTGTTAATTTCTTGTTTATTAGTTTTTAAAGAGAGAGAAAGCAGTCATGCGCTTCAAAACAGAGAGGAAAATATGAGTTCTTGGAAGTAAATGAGTGATTTGTTCACTTAAAAGATTTTTGATTTGGATGGCAGGGCTTAACAATTTCTGTCTGTATCCCTGATTTTTCTATTTTTAAAATAGTTCATTGCATATTTCAGTAATGCTGTTTCGTTTGGATGAACATCCCCACTGTGATGTTTTAATAAGGATCACAAGATGCAAAGGCAGTGCAGTCTTGTGACAACACCAATTTATTTACTGTCACTGTATCTTTGAATCTGTACGTCAGTACTGAGGTCTATTGGTGTAATGTTTTGCTATGCACACGATATTCAATCCCATTAGCTTTGAGTACTTTTAGTTAGGCTCTTAATGGAAGGCTTTTATGCTAAAGCACTATTGACCACATTCATTCTGTTGATGGTATTTGTTTACATACCTCTAACTTGTTACAGTAGTTCAGTTCCTCAGGTGCCCATGTGACACATTAATTATTCAAACTGAGTATGTGGGATCTAGGATCAATTTGCATCTGGTGTACATGAAAGTGACATGGTCATGTCAGATGTTCCCATATAGAATTTGGAAAATGTCGGTGAGATTTGCATTCTTTCTCGGGTGAGCGATAGGGATGTCACGATGAGGAAATTTTCACGACGGTATATAAACTTCTGACAATATAGCCTACTCTTTTAGGTCTCTTTTGAATGCGCGCGTGCTTTTCACTTTTGTTTTTGAATTCATGATCACGCATATTCTGTGTATAGGAAGTGGCAGCACAGACCACACATTTTACAAGATTAAATTAGTCGACGCTCAGGATCTGTTGCGCACCAAATCCTCCTCTATCATCCTGTCAGTTATCTCTCCTTATCGTCATGTGATGAGTGAAATCTGACTGTGCTGTGACTCTGCAGCTCGTGCTTTATGGAGCAGAGTAGAGTTGTCAAAAAGTACCGACTTCGGTACTGAAATTTAAAAATGTGACTATACCAGCATTTCCCTCAAGCATTTTGAACGGATTTTTAAAGGGATAGTTCACCCAAAAATGAAAATGAGCCCATGATTTACTCACTCTGAAGCCATCCTAGGTGTATATGACATTCTTCTTTCAGACGAATACAATCAGAGTTATATTAAAAAATGTCCTTGCTCTTCCAAGCTTGATAATGGGCTGTTTGTCTTTGGAAGTCCATCAAAGCGAATGTATTCATGATTAAAGTGCTCCACGCATCTCCGGGGGTTAATAAAGGCCTTCTGAAGTGAAGCGATGCGTTCGTGTAAGAAAAATGATGCCCAGCCCTGTTCTTTTGAACCGCGAGAGGCGTCAATTGCCGCCATTACGTTGTGCTTAAGTTCAAGGGTTTCTCTTTTGGCGTAAATCGATGCGTACGGCCGTCTGCCGGAAGCTAGTTATTTTAGTTGATAAAGTTTTAAATATGGATATTTTTCTTACACGAACGCATCGCTTCGCTTCAGAAAGCCTTTATTAACCCCCGGAGATGCATGGAGCACTTTAATCATGAATAGATGCGCTTTATTGGACTTCCAAAGACATATAGCCATTCACTCCCATTATCAAGCTTGGACGAGCCAGGACATTTTTTTTTTAATAAAACTCCAATTGTATTCGTCTGAAAGAAGAATGTCATATACTCCTAGGATGGTTTGAGGGTGAGTAAATCATGGGCTAATTTTCATTTTTGGGTGAACTATCCCTTAAAACACCTCTGCTTAGCCTTTGTGTTGACGGTTGACGCGCTCAACATGTCTGTGATTGGCTACAATGATCAACAATGACATTTTTGACGCTCTTCACCGAGTGATTACTATACACATGGGAGCGTTTAAAAGCAGGCATCTATTAGCGGATCACTAATATATATACCATTGTAGCCAATCACAGATATGTTGAGCTGAAATTTTCAGCACAATGGCCAAACAGAGACATATATGTTGAGCGCGTCAACACAATGACCGATCAGAGGTGTTTAAGAATCTGTTCAACAGCGCTCAAAATGCTAGAGGGAAATGCTGGTATCGTCACATTTTTTGAATTTCAGTACTTTTGACAACTCTATAGAAGAGCAGGTCCGCTCTCAGTTTATAATTGTAGCGTCATTTTTCCAATTAAATGTTTTTTTTTTTTTTCTATAAAAACTGTAATGTAATCGGTGTACGGATGTAACATAGGTATCAACGACTACCGCTGCAAGCCTAGTGAGAGATCAGCTTTCAGGGTTAGAAAATGCCAACCTCTCTGTAGGGACTGATTTCTTTTGCCCACAGTCCCTGAACTTTCTTTAAGCTTTGCTCCCTGACAGTTGGACACTGTTTAATGCCAGTGTCAATGCAGAGGCAGCTTTCGGTCCTTAGTCAGAGAAGTGCTGAGTGGCTCTTGGAAAGAAAGCACACTGCACAATGTCTTGTCTCGCCTTCTGGAATAATCCACCTGACCCCCACAATTAAACCAGCATTCATTAGTTCTTGATTGGCTGCTTAAGGCAAGTGCGTCAAAGTAACCCATGCACTTCACTAAATTATTTTAAGAGACTTTTTGATGCAGATTATACCCTGCAAGTCTGGAAAGAACCCAGGATTTGCTGCCATAATGTCAGACTCTGGGGTCCATGCAGCTGTGGAACTTGGCACCAGTGTTCTGCAGGAAACAAAACAGCACATGGCCAGCGGGAAGTTTTTACACTGAGTGGCCTGTTTACGGAAAGGATCGTATGATGTGGCTGGACGCATCAGGAAAAAAGTGGCAGGCTGAGATTGAAACAACATATATTGGGTCAAAACACCATGTTATGCACTCAAAAAAAAAAACATAAAAAAAAAAGTTTAAATTTTTCTCTTTCCCCGCCAGCGTTTTCGAAAAAAGTTGCCAGCCACTGCCAGCATTTTTTCACAAAAGTTAAAAAATCTGTTGTTTGAATATCTGAACATTCAGTATGTCAAAAGAAAGAACAGACCCACTGCTTTTAAACAAACAGAAACGTTGTATTCTAGCTTCATGCATTGCTTTTTTATCGAATACTCAAACATTTTTAGCAAAAAGCTGAGAAAACACGTTTTTGTCAAAGACTACATCCGGATCGGATACGGAATAATGATCAAAACATAGATGGAGTAGATCGAGTCCATCAATGGCATCACAGTCCTGTACCTCGTCCTGCGTCAACATTTCATTCAGTAACATTAGGCAGTTTTGATTTATATGCTGTTTAATGTTGATGATCGCATTATATTACATATGCATATGACTGATATCGCTTGTTTCTGCTTCTTATTTGTCTGTGTTTTGATCAGGAGATTCAGTACTCTTTCAGAAGATGCGTAAAAGCGCCCCCTACCGTATTATAGTGAAAACACGGAAAGCCGGAAATTTCCGTCAATGGCGGGGAAAGAGTTAATAAACTAAATGTTCATTCTGCTTTAAAATCAAGTTTAGTCAACTCAAATATCCAAGTTGTCACTTAGTACAACTTCACTTTTCAAGTTGGCTAAACGTAAAATTTTAAGGTGAAACACTTTTTTTACAGTGTGTTAAAGTGAGCCTTAAAATTGTTCTGATCAAACACTGAGTGAGATTAGATTGCATCCTATATTTTTTGGGTCATTTACATTTGACCCACATACTGTTTTTAGGCTTGCCAACTTTTTAAACTTATTAAACTTACTAAATTTATCTAGTCTGCAGTACAATCTAATCATCTATGCCTTCATTTTCCAATGTTTATTAGGGCTATCTTGGAGGTTTTTAATGTAATTACTAAATTGTATGCGTGGAAATGTATTTTAAAAAGTATTGTATATATGTGTGTATATATATATGTCCTTAATGTAACTTTTGGTCAGTTTAAAGCATCCTTGTTGAATAAAAACATCTTTAAAAAAATCCTACTGAGCACAAACTTCTGAACAGTAGTGTATGTGATTACTTTGACTGGGCAAGAAGAAATCTGTAGTAGAAAATTCTTCACTGATATTTGATTACATATTAACCCAGTATCTGCTGCGGATGAGCTGCTGTATTAGCTTGTTATCAGTGGACAAGAGATAAGAATAGATAAGAATAATAAACTTGTGTATTTTGTTGTGATTTACTACGGCGTTCAATTTGTCCAATCAAATGATGAAATGTAAAACATTTTCATTCGATGCACCTAAAGGCCATTTAGGAGCTCTTTTATTGACCCAGCTGCGCTCCAGAATAGTAATACAACACCGCCTCTTAAGTAGGCATCACAGATTTTTTTCAAAAGTCTCAGGCGGTTAAGCCTTTAGTGTCATGCAGTAATTGTGGACTGAGATCTTGGCAGGAAAGGAAGGAAGTGAACTCCATGAAATATTTACCGCAGACTAACGAAACTGCACGATTTCTAAAGCAACGGCTTTGAGGTTCTTTACAGTAATCTATTTTGGTGAGATCCCTTGTGAAATGTGTGCATATTTGCAGTGTGATACCGTGTGGCAATGTTTCTCTTGGTCTTTTTCAGGGGTGTAACAGAGGAGGGAAGGTGCACTCAAGATGGTCACCATTCCAGAGTACTACGAGGGAAAAAATGTTCTCATCACAGGGGCTACAGGCTTTATGGGGAAAGTACTTCTGGAGAAGCTGCTACGCTCCTGTCCCGGTGTCAAAGCTGCTTATGTGCTTGTCCGGCCCAAAGCAGGACAGGCACCCCATACCCGTATCTCTGACATGATCAACTGCAAGGTGAGTAAGTGCAGGCCTGGAAGATTGTTGGGGACCTTGGTTTGGTTTCTCAATTCGGGTATTTATTTATTTAAATATTACTCTGTTCAGTTATACATTTGGCATAAAACGAGGTGATGTAGAACATAACTCAGCTCTTGAACTGATTTTTCTTTTTTATCAAGTGAACAATTATTTCAACTATGCAGTCATTTTGGCCATTTGGAATCAAAATGTTTAATTCAAAAAGCAAAATACGATTAGAACTTGTTAAATCTATTACAATTCTACTGCTCTTATCTTTAGTTAAAATATTTATGCAATGATGCATGCAAGCAAATTGTTCAAGGATAATGAATTGAACATAACTCTGAGTTTAGGTTTACATCACAGACAAATAAAACTAGAGGCGTCTTGACAAAATGATTATTTTCTGTGTTATTTTAGTATTATTAATATCTTCTTTTAGTTTTATTTATATATTATAGTCTTTATTAATATTTTGAATTAGCCTTTATATATTTTTATATATAAGGTTTTGCTTTTTTGTCATTTTTATTAGTGTATATTATGCATGTTTATTAGTATATATTAGTGCTAAACGAATAATCATATCGCAATCACGATGTCAAGCCTATGCGATTATATGACGATATTTTGATCTTATTCAGCGTGAGACTCACGCAATTGACAATTTTCACACACTCACGCCACACATCCATTTTCTCAAGCAGAGAAAAATCGCGACACTGACACCAACAGACTAGACAGAGCAGGTTACTTATGATATGAAACAAATTCTTACCTCTCAGATTCTGTAAATTCTATTACGAAATTCAAACAATAGCGTTTGGCCGCTTGTAAATCTGACGTGACAGATCTTGGTCGTGAACCGAACATCTCTTTCTCTTTACTAGTTAAAGAGTTTACACCCCCCCACCTCCACAATGGCTGCATAGGTGCACTGGAACAATCCTTCCTAAAACGCATTAAACTTTCGTTTACAAAGACGTGAAACCCACCGAGTGGTCAGGGGTGTTCACTGATATGTTCACACAAAAATCGCAGTTTTTTTTCGTAGTTTTTGTCCAACTCCATTGACTTGTATTGGATGTGCTGTGAGGTACGGTATTACTCCGCCGCCGGAAACGGAAATGGGGTTGTTTGTATTCTTTCTGTAGTCTTATGCAGTCGCGGTATCGTAGGCTACGCTATCCAAACATTTTTAAGACAACGATCTTCTGCTTCTTCTGTGTATTCAATGAAATGCCAGTGGTTTGCTTGCAATTGGCAAAGGTGCATTATCGCCACCAACTGGGCTGGAGTGTCTATTATTCAAGCTCTCAACGGAAGAATGTACGGGTGTGAGGCGTTTGGAAAAATAGGTCCACAGTTTTACAACGAATGGTAAAACACCTGTTGGATAGCATCTTTTGCAGCGATTTTTGTGTGAGCATATCAGTGAACACCCCTGACCACTCGGTGAGTTTCACGTCTTTGTAAACGAAAGTTTAATGCGTTTTAGGAAGGATTGTTCCAGTGCACCTATGCAGCCATTGTGGAGGTGGGGGGGTGCTACCACAGAAACCGAAAATTCTCGGGCCAGCAGCATGTGTCCAAATTTCAATCTTAACCATTCTATTTCATCAGAAACGATCTGAAAACAGGGCTTTAAGTGTAAAATACCGAACTTGTCCTTTAATAGTAAATAAACACGAGTGAACGTGTTGAAAGATACAGTACAACTTATCGAAATGTTTATGCCTCATACATAATATCGATCAATCTGTGTTTTTCAACCGCAGAAAGAGGTCAATAAAACAGCTGGAGAACAATGCCATAACGTTACATTTACCTCAGGAAAGCCATTTGATAGCACGTTAGTTGGCTGGACAAATTATATATATATAGAGAGAGGAGTATTTTGCTAAATATGTGCACTATATTAAATATTTATTTTATTTTTTTACTTGTATCATTAAAATATTGTAACGTTGTCGTCATAGCCTAGTAAAAAAACACATTATATTTCATTTGAGTTGTTATTTTTAACCTTTAATAATAATACCAGCTGACAGGCCTCTCTGTATGTTTACAGCATTAGGTGAGATAGCTAATATTTATCCGAATGAATCGATATTGAATCAAGATCGGAATCAAATCACAAGATCTGAATTGAAATCGTAAATAATCGCAATAATAAAAACAGTAGCCTACCAGTCATTGTACCATGTAAACATTGTAACATGTTGTCACTAAACTTAAAGTTCTGTTTAGTTACCAAATGTTTTGACAATCACAATACACTGCTTAAATGTCCCTGTTTGTCTGGACAATGTTCAAAATATCTTATTTTCATGAGCATACTTGTTCTTATTTATTGTTCTATTTATTTTTTACTATTGTACTATTGAGACAATAACAAGTTTGCAGTAATGCAAAGATGTCATTATTTCATTTAGTAAAACATATTATTTTAATTTGAAAACGCTGTGCATTTAGTTGTTGATAGTTTGAGTTGAGAAATACACATTTCAGCATTATTACTCTGTGTGTACATTTTTCTTGAGAACCAAGCAAGCTGACTCATGAAACCATTTGTTTGTTATATCGCAATATTGACCTCAATAATCGCAATATATATAAAACTAGTGTTCTGTTGTGGAAATTAAGCAAAATATTTAAAATGTTCCTCAGAAGTCTGATGAGGATAGTTTTCCCAGCTGCATAAGAAGTCCAAAAAAGATTTTTTAAGGAGTTTGCAGCTTCTGATTTCTCTTAATGTAGTTGAAATCAATTCATAAACCTTGCTCACTTCTTAATGTTTAAAAGTATGGATTAATGACTAAGCCGCGGATGCACTATATATGTGACGTCAGCATGTAGATTTGCATGGACTCTCAGGATGCTTTGAATGCTCTAGATTGCTCTGATAGGGCTAAGTCTTATCTCTCACTCTGTTTGCTCTGTATACACAGTTATTATTTGCTCTTTACACAGTGTTATTATAAGCACATCTGGCCATATCTAGGTAATGTTGATAACATTGTTTCACAGGGTGTGCGTGACAGAAATGTATACGTGATATGTGATTATGGTGAAAGTGATCTTGAGCCTTTAAATGTTTCAGCTTTTTGACAGACTGCGGGAGGAGCAGCCTGATTTCGGAGAGAAGATCGTGGCAGTCAACAGCGACCTGACGCAGCCAGATCTGGATCTGAGCACGGAAGACAAGGAGACCCTCACAGGCTGCGTGAACATAGTGTTTCACTGCGCTGCCACTATCCGCTTCAACGAGCCTCTGAAGTAAGCCGTAATCTCCACCCACAGGACGCCACAAATCTACTGCTACAAGCTTCTGATTATTTAGGCGAGGACATCACAGGAAGCAACTGAGGGACTGTTTACACAACACCATTTTCAACTAAAAACTGAGAACTTTTTATGCGTTTTGGTCGTTAATTTACATATTTTTGCATATGATGCATTAAAATGTATTATTTACACTTACAATAATAATAAATATTATTTTAATTACTTTTATTATTGCTATTATTTTAATTGTTCATGCTAATAATAATAATACAAGTATTATTAATGACATAACAAATGTATTATTAACAACATCAATAATAATAGTAATAAATATTACACTATAATTAAACACAATAATACTCTAATATTAATAAATAATTATTAGTAATAGTATTTATAATAAATGAGTAACTAAAATATGATCATTTATTAATAATAGTGCTCAAGTAACATTGCTGGCCCAGTGAAAAGGGATAAAATGCGTATTTTATGCCATTCACAGTATATGTCTGCTTAACATTGATTTATTTGGATAACTCAGTAAGCTGAAAGACAAACTACAGTGATTGCAAATGATCATGATTAGATAACGGTCAGGTGGTTTTACAGAAATCGCTGCAGGTTTATTTTCACATCTGTTTACTCAAAACCTCATTCTTCCGCAGTGTTACTGGAGTTCAGTGTTTTTTTTTTTTTTTTTCTGTCCCCTTTTCTGCAGAGATGCCATGCAGTTAAATGTGCTGGCCACGCAGAAGATGGTTAGTTTGGCTCACAGTATGAAGCATTTGGATGTGTTTATCCACGTGTCCACAGCCTACGCCCACTGCGACCGAGAGCTCATCGAAGAGGTGGTCTATCCACCACCTGTCGATTACAGGAAGCTTATAGACACACTGGAGTAAGTCTTCACAATACACTCTTCTTATCTGTGGATCCTGCAATCTTAAAACCCCCCAAAAATGTGTTGCTAATAAAAACCTTAAAAAAAACGCCGACACAACTACAAATAAAATCAAGAACAAAGTAAAACAAAATGAACATTGAAGCTATTTCAAGCATGATTAACTAGACGCAACTCTTTTGTTTTTTCCCCTCAACTTCATGGATTTGTCTGACATTGACAGGTGGATGGACGACAAACTCGTCTCTTTAATAACGCCAAAGTTGTTAGGTGAGCGGCCTAACACATACACGTTCACTAAAGCCTTGGCGGAGCACCTCGTCCAACAGGAGTCTGGAAACCTCAATATCGCCATCGTCAGGCCCTCTATAGTAGGAGCCAGCTGGAAGGAACCGTTCCCCGTAAATATGCTCATTTACATTCTCAAACATCATTAAACTGCACATACTGCCTGGATTTTGAACACCACTCTATCTTTCCCACTCTGTCAAAGGGCTGGATTGATAATTTCAATGGGCCTAGCGGGATATTCATCGCTGTGAGTACCCACTTTGGCATTTCACTGCATTCGTTTCATTGTTTATTGGTAGTTGATGTTAAAAGCTGTTTTTTTTTTGTTGTGCAGGCAGGAAAGGGGATTCTACGAACAATGAGGGCTTCAAATAACGCTGTCGCTGACCTCGTGCCAGTCGACGTGGTCATAAACACAACTTTGGCCGCTGCCTGGTATTCCGGTTCCCAGAGGCACGCCAGGTCGGACAACCACACAAACACCAACAGGCACACTAAATCCCTCACGCACAGATCACTGGAAAATAAAGTCATGGAATAGATGGAGCCAGTTTTCTGAAAGTGTTGTTTGTCTCCATCACAGGCCGAGAAGTATGTTGGTGTACAACTGCACGACGGGCGGGATCAATCCTTTTCACTGGGGTGAAGTTGGTATGAATCACTTTTTCAAACAAATCGCTGCATGACTCAAATGCCTTCATTGGCCTTCAGTGCTTCATTTTCCCATTTAATTTTTGCTCTCCAACTGCAAATCGAAGAACTTGTCACTTTTAAATGAATGAGCTTTAAAACCGCGTCACGTTTGAACATGCGTACGTGTATATTATGGGCGTTAGCTGGCTCATTATTTTGCTCTGTCTTTTATGGGAACAGATTTAACTTGGGTTTAACTTTAGGTTGGGGCGAAATTAGTTATGATAACCATTAGTAGATGAATTATGATTGGTGTAGTAGTGCTGTAATCATAATTGTTTTTTTCCTTTCATCACTTTATGGAAAAAGTGACATGGCAACAAAGTAAATCTTTGTCCATTATTATATTATATTATTGCTGAACACATCAATTTAATCCATTTTAATCAGTTAATTCTAATTTTTCACTGGCCAAATCACAATTTTTATATTTTATATTTTAAGACACCAGCAGTGTTAAAATATAATTTAACTGTCTTAAGTAATAACGCATCAAGTATTTACATTAAATCAGTTAAACTAAACGTTTGGTAATATATATTTCATGAATCAATTTCTTTTACATAAACATTTTCAGACAATAAATAGGTTATTAATGTTATATAATACCTATAATTATATAATATATAAATGATGTAATATGTTATATATTTTATGATTATACTATGTTGTATTATATTAGTAAATGCTTTTTTTTTTGTTGCTTTTAAAAAAATCCATATTAATCAGTTAATTTTAAGGGTATAACAGTTCTGTAAATGTCATTATTTGAGAATTAAATTATATTTTAACACTATTTTTATAACATTTTTATTTTCAAAAAGACCCTTTTTAGACAAGCATTTAGCTGCCTATTGCAGCAACATGTGCCGTATGTTTTTCTTTTTGTATGAAAATATAAAAACTAGTAAATACCATGATGATTGAGCATTACACACACCAAAGATTTTCAAAAATGAACTCTATATTTAATACTTGGCTTCAGTGAGATCTCCTTAGTGTCTGATTTGTGTCATGTTTAGGTTGAGGGACACAATTCCCTTTTAACTAAGCGTTTGTTGGAATACGTTTCAGTGCCGTTGTTACTGTTATCACAACAAACTTGTCTCTAGTGATCTCTTAAAACAGGTTTGACTCATTCTATCACTGTGATGAGTGACTGACATTCAGTGGGACTGAAAATATTTATATCTATTTACAGGTATAAATAGATATTAGAGACATTAGATGAACCATGGTACAAGAGTGTACTGAACCATATTAGGGGCTTTCGCACCGGATAGTTCTAGGAACTAGCCACCAGGGTGGTTCCCGAGAACTAATGGTTCCCCTTGGAACGTTTTCCTGTTGCATTCGCACCGCCAGTATGAACTTTGAAGTGACGTAAGCCACGCTCGTTGTTGTGACTTTTATTTTGACGGCGCTGAGAACGAACAAACAGTGCTCGCGTTCTCCATGTTCATTAGTTTACGATCTGTCTAACAGTCCTGTCTAATACGTTAATGCATAGAAAGTAGACAGTATATGAAAAGGTATTAGCGCATGCCGTGTGGTTGATGTCCAATGTTGCTAGCTGAACAGAAATACATGATCATGTTTAGCTTGGTCTCCTCAAAGTTGCGTTGGATTTTCTCCTCAGCGTAAAGGTTAAGAGGCCCATCTATCACTGTTTTCCATGTTCATATAGTTAGTTTCTGGAGTAAATATATAGGCTATAATCTGTGTTTTTACATAGCTTTTTTAAAAATGGCGGGTGCTGGTGTTTTGCATGCGTTCGACCAATATCAGTACACTAACGTCACGGATAGTTCCTATTGTGCTGGTTTAGACTCTACTCTGAAGTAGGAACTAAATTAGTTCCTCCAAAAGAGTTCCTAGAACTAAAATCGTTCCTAGTTCCCGCGGTGCGAACGCGCCGACATCCGGGTACTTTCACCAATAGTTCTAGGAACTTGGAAAAGGTTCCTCCTGTGCGAAAGCCCCTATTGTTCACATTTTCTACTGGAACCATTTCATCCCTAATTAATTAGTTAATATTCAAATGAATGTTTATTTATAATCAGAATTGTGTTGCAGTTGGAGCAATCCATAGGACTCAACAATACGGATTTTTTTTGTTGCCCTGCCCAAATGTTCACTGCCCAAACAAAAAAAAAAAAAAAATTTTTTTTTTATGTATCAGACAGAATTAAGATAATACCTTACGAAACCAGTTATAACATAATTCGGTATATATATATTAAAATATGATTAATTTAAAATAAATTACAGTTCTGTTAACTGGACCAAAGCACTTTCGTCATTGTTGAGCCCTGGCTACTCACTAAGATGAATATACCATATATGAATGGGATGATACTTTAAAAAGGATCCCAAATACTATGCTAATTAAATGACCGTGTTGCTTTTTAACCCTGAACCAAGTCATGCGCACCTGTGCCGTTTACTGTTAAACCCGTTTTTGTCTCTTAGAGTACCATGTTACATCTACTTTCAAGAGGAACCCCCTCGAGCAGGCCTTCAGGCGGCCAAATGTAAATCTCACAACCAATCACCTTATCAATCAGTACTGGATTGCTGTAAGCCACAAGGCGCCAGCATTCCTATATGATCTCTTCCTCAGGATGTCAGGAAGAGAGCCCAGGTAAATCCGACCGCTTCGTCCCGCTTCCTCCCCCACGCTTCCTCCTCCACGCTCGGTCTAGCCATCACGTGTCGTTCTCCTCGTCTTGGGCAAGGATGCATAACCCACTCGGAGACTGGGTTCTGCACGCTTCCCGTCCACGTGTGTGCTTAGCCGTGTGTGTGTGTAGCTCTGTTTAAAATGCTCTTGTATGTTGTATGCCTGTATTCCTTTTCGCAGAGTACTGCATAAACATGACGTTCAAGACCAACCCCTTAGAACAGGCTTTCAGGCGCCCCAATGTTAACCTGCGATCCAACCCTTTTACCAATCAGTACTGGACCACAGTGAGTCACACCCTCCCTGCCCTGCTGTATGACGGGTTTCTCATGTTGACGGGTCAGAAGCCCCGGTAAGGTCTTCAGTACCCGCTTCTCCACCTCTTTGTCCTCCCTCCTTCCCCTCCCTCACCTCCACCACTGGGTGTTGGGTGCGTGGTGTGGCATGGCCGGCCGGCGGGCTGGGAAGGAAGCGCCCAGCCTGGCCTTCTGCTCGACTTCATGGCATCGGACAAACGCTGCTGGCCGGCTAGCATTAAAGTGCATGGAGTCCTGCACGTTTTTTGTTACTACTTTGGAAAAGGACATGGATCCATCCCATAATTCCATCTTTCTCTTATTTATTATGTTTGATTTCTTTTTCTGAGCCATGCCATTAAGTCTTCAAGAGAGGTCTTTTGGTCTACTCTTGTAGCACATGGAAACATGGAAGCTGGCAATGATGTTTTGATCAACAACGCCTGTACTCACCAAGCAAGTCGGAGTGCTCCACTCAGATCAGATACGGACAGTTTACACAAGAGTTTACTGTCAAAAACGCCAAACTGATCAGAGAACAGCACTCAGTATAAGCAATGGGGCCAGGTACCAAACTCTCTGCTCTAGGAATTGGTTTAAGATGGGGGTTTTCAAACTGGGGTCTAGGATGCCTGCAAGAAAATTGTACTTTTTTAAGGGTTTTCAAGGTAACTTTTAACCATATACAAATTTTATAATAATTTTTTTAATGCATTTCAATATTTTTTCAATAATTTTATAACATTTTTGAATTTATGTAAATATTTGTTTTTGAAAAATTAAAATAATTTATATTTATAAATTATAAAAAATTATTATACACACAAAATGGTGAAATATGACTCTTTTTTTAATTTTATATTACGATTTCATTTTTTAATTCTGTTTTCCAAAGACTGGTTGGAAATCATGCGATTTTAAGATTTTTTTAATTTAACTATTACAAAAAATACACCGTTGCATGTATCTATTAAAATGGCGGTCCTTCGCAAAGGGGGCATATTTGGGGGATCTTGGCTTTAAAAGGTTTGAAAGTCCCTAGTTTAATCCACTAAATTAAAATTACAAGGATCTGTCCTTCTAATTTTACATAAAAAATACGATGGATGCATAAGTTGGATATTTGATCCATCCGTGCAAAAATGCTTTTAAGTAGCAGTGAGTAGATGTGTTTGGTATCTGGAGATTTTTTAAAGTTGCTGTTCTAATACGATGCATGCAGTCATCCCCTATCCAACCGATCTTGATGGGAAACTGGGCGTTTCTGGACATTTCCATTTACAATTCCAACAGTGCTTTGTCAGATAAAGCCTGAGAAAATTTGGTCTACATCTGGTACAGTTTATAGACGTACACAGAGAAAAGAAAAAAAATCAAGAATCTCAAGTACACAAATGCACCCAGGTGCCCCTCCAAGATCCTTCAATGTCTTAACCGTGTGATCTTTGCTCAACCAAAACATAATGGGAATCCACAGTTGTGTTTGCCGGAGGATTGTGATTCGAAAGTGCTGCAGTGGGATCTAACCTGAATCTAATAAACTACAGGATGAATGGGTCAAAGAAAGTCTTCATATATTCTTTTTGACTAATTGAGGAGTTTTTTGTTTTTTTTTGACCTTTGCAAAAATAAAAAAACCCACACAAACGGTTTTACAGTATCCAAATTTGCACTTTTTACAGTACCAATCTTTTCAGCCTATTTCACAGTGTGATTTGTGCATTGTCCTATATGCTTTACGTACTGGTTCGTAAATTATTGCTTCATCAACCTATTTCAGTGTGGTTTCTCGGCCGCCACAGAGTTAAATTTGTTCAAGTGGACATAAGGCCTTGAAATTAGATGTACACCATTAATGAAAGCCAAATTTTGAGCACTTTTCAGTGTACCAATCTTTTTTTATGGACCCTCGAATTTGGCAAATAGGACAATGCACACAGCAGTATTGCGCCATCAGCCCATTTCGTGGCGTGGTTTCTCGGCCGCCATTGTAAAGAGGATACAATCTCTATTAATTCCATGCACATCCATGCGCATATTTTCTTCATAGTAAGACGACAGTAACACACAAAGGAAATGGGTTATAGTAGCCTATACATAACCGGAAATTATAACGCACTACCACACAAAAAATTCCAGTTTTTTTTGAAAAAAATCTAAAGTTTCTCATGGGCACGCGAAAGTATTAATGTTTTATTTTTGCAAAGGTCCCTTTAGGGTCTCCATAGTTTTGTGTTTTTGTTTTATTTTTTTCTCTTTATTTGGGAAAGCTAACCTATGGAAGCCTTTTTTTTCCTCCTAGTAAAAAAATTCAATTATTTCTCATACTTATGACTATATCTGACAATGTGACTTGATATCTTATAATTGCAAACTATATGTAAATATTTCATATTTAAAACTTTATCTGACAGTTACCTTTTATTTTTAGTATTTTAGTTAGTTTTATTTTTACTCTGGGGGCAGAAATGGGCTTCTCTAATAACCTACATTTTGTTATTTAATAAAGCATTGCATGGAATTAAATATTTTGCTATCACTAAACCATCCAGATTAAGTCATATACAAGCTGTGGTTTCTTAAAACTACTTTTGTAGTTTTGTAGCATTTGCTCTTATTAAATTGAATGCCCTTTTGGGGGTTTAACTCCACATCCAGCCCACTTCAATGCTCATCTGAAGCTATGCATCTCTCCTTTTCTCCCGCTCGCTCCTTGTGTTGTTTCCGTGGCGACGCAGGATGATGAAGACAATCACTCGGTTGCACAAGGCCATGATGGTGCTGGAGTACTTCACTAGCCACTCGTGGGTGTGGAACACGGACAACGTCACCATGCTCATGAACCAGATGGGAGCTGAGGACAAGAAGGTGCGTGTGTGTGTGTATATGTACTATTAATACACTCGCAGCCTGCCGTTAGCACAGTTAAAGAAGTCTCATCTGTGACTCTAAATCATGATTTACATCGGTTAAAATGCGTCCGTACACTATATTGTGAATGAAATATTCATTCAAATTCATCTCTGACTTTTATCAATGCTTGAACTCTTGAGTTGAATGTTCTTTTTGTGCTCAGGTATTTAACTTTGACGTCAGGCAGTTACACTGGGCTGAATACATGGAGAATTACTGCATGGGCACTAAGAAGTATGTTCTCAACGAAGAGTTGTCAGGACTCCCAGCGGCACGCAAACACTTGAACAAGTATGTACTGAAGTTCTCAAGGTTACCTTGAGGATAACTAATTATCTAGAGCAACAGTCACACTGAAATAGTAAATGCTGCACTGTCGCATGCAGCTGCTCAATTTTGTCGCATTGCCAAATGTCTCTGTCGCCCATTGAACTCTATTGTAAATGAATAAAAAAAACGGGTTTATCCAGACTGAGATGCATCTGTAAAAATTTAATTGGAATCACATTTCAAACCACCTCCATATCTGTTTTTTTTTCTGCTGTCCAGACTTGCAAAACCCCATCTGGATATGCAAAAAAATCAGATTTTTGCTGGCAGTCTGAACATAGCCTAATGCTCACTTTAAAAAAAAACTGTTAAATAGAATCTAAACTGAATGGAATTAGCAAATCTCAAAATAAATACATATTTTTCATATGGTAAGTTATAATGTTTTGATGCCTAACTTCAGCTTTTCAAATAATTATTTTTAGTTTTTAGTGTTTTCTTTCATCTATTTAGACGAAATGGTAGGGATGCACGATATATCGGCCACCATATCGGTATTGGCCAATATTATGTTCATTTTTAATGTTATCGTTATCGGCCCGATAAGGACATTTGACCGATATATTAAAGCTGATAAATAATGGATTATTTCCTTCAGCTGAGACACTTCAGATGGGCACTGTTCGCCTGGATGTTTTTGTGCAACATGTGCAGCGCAAGTCTTTCATATAGGCTACATAAAATTGTAATGAGAACATCATTATAATTGTGTGCTTGGGACATGGATATTTATAAAAAATATAGATTTAGATTTATCGGCCAATATATCGGTTATCGGCTTTCGAATATAAAGAATTATCGATTATCGTTTGTATCGGCCAAAGTTTTCATATCGGTGCATCCCTACAAGATAGTATAATTTAATATCAGCCATGAAGTAATAATAATTATCGACATGTCAAATATAAATTAAGTGGAGATGCCAGTAATATGAAATTTAAATATTTGATAAATGTATAAAAGATATTATTAAATGGAATATTTTCCTTTTTGTCAATTTGTATTTTTTATTTGTTTTCTTTTCCCTTAGGCTGCGGAACATTCGCTATACTTTCAACACCATCTTGGTAGTATTGATCTGGCGCATCTTCATCGCCCGTTCACAGATGGCCAGAAACATCTGGTACTTCGTCGTCAGCTTGTGCTTCAAGTTCCTCTCCTATTTCAGAGCTTCCAGCACCATGAGATACTGAATCCACCCCAGCTGGATTCAACCCCCCCACCCTCTCCCGACAGCTATGCACACACTTCTGCTTTGCGACACTCTGAACTCTGAGGGTCAAGCGTTCGGGCATAGTATCCGCTATCCTCCCCTCCTGTGCAAGTGCGCCCTCAACATCACAGGGTGCAAGTGCACTCAACTGCTATGTAGAAAGCATGAATTTTCAGGGCTCGAGGTCTAAGCTCTCTCAGCATAATGAGAGCAACTGCTTCGTGCCGAGCGCGTTTGAGCACTTACTGTACCCGTTCCACCTCCTGAACGCAAACAGGTTGTGGGCGACGCTTGATTATTATGGTTTACATACTTGCTCATAGCCTACTTGTTGGCGCCAATGGCCCCTTTTCTAACTGTAATCAACGAAGCACAAGGAGAAAGAAAAAAAGAGAGATGGCTTTGTCTCAGCTCAGCTCAAAAATTATCTTCATCATGTGTCCTGTGTCTTTGTTAGATTCATCTATTTTGCCTTACTTCTTTCCAATTCCTCTCACCCTCTTCGAGACAAAAGGGAATTGACGTGTCACCAAATAAGCATTTTAAGCGTCTGATTCCAGGCCTCATGCTTGTCTTCACACTCTTTTCTTAGTCAATACCATGTCATTTTGAAATCTATTTAGTTGTGCTAGTTGAACTTAAGTTGGGGTCTCATGTTTTTGTGAAAGCAATCAGTCGCTTTTAATCAATCAGGCTTGTCTGTTTTCCTAAAAGAAAAATGCTAGCAAACGCAAGCTTTGGGTTTTCACACGCTTAAACCTGTTGCCTTTTTGAATGAGCTTAATTAATAAACATGAGCAGAACGAATTTGCGTCGAAGGTTCGTAAAACCGTTGATGTCTAACGAACAATTTACACTATCGTTCCGCTCGAGTTTCATGAATAAAGCGCGATTATTGTTTCTTGCCATAACTTACTAGTGTTCAGGTAATGAACTTTTGTACATAATACACGTTATCATTTGCATAAATCTCGAAAGCAGTCTGAGGAAACCGAATATGTTGACTTTCAAAAACTCCCGATAAAACTGTACGCAAGTCTATAGCGTCTTTACGTTCTTCAGAGCTTCGATTCCATATCAGAGGGTGACGGTTCATATTTTAACTGGATTAAGTGTTTATCTTTCCTTTCTTCACCTGATTTATTCTGTGACCTGTCTGAATGTTGAAGTAATGTGAAAGAGCTAACGGATGTATGTTTTCTAAACCATTTCTGTGCTTCTATTTAGATAAAACACTGTAATTTAACATTGTCTGCTATCAAGTATTTTCCATGTTTGAAATTAATAGGAAGTGGTAGTTTATGACGTGAAATGACAAGTGAAAAGAAGAGAGGTAAAGGCTGCTTTTATGGTCACTCATGCTTCGGATCACAATTAATGTCAAGAACTCTTTGCACATCTTAATATAATACCAGGGAACGATGGCTTGTTACTAACTGTGTGGATTACAGATTAACTATTCTGTCTTTTCTATTAACGGTTTAAAGAACTGATAATAAAAAAAAGATCGTTGCCTTCATTTCAGCGCTTCTGTCAGGATCCATATTTCTATGTGGGAGTTTGAGTGGAAGAGTGAGTTTGAAATCGAGTTCTGTGTATGCAGGGTCTCATCAAGAGTATTTTTTATTTACCCGAAATAGGGTGAAATAAAGACAAATATATTGCAATGTATAGTAGTCAACTTATCTTTGTAGTTTTCTTTGTGATGGGTAAAATTAGGCATCATTTGGTATTTTTGTCTCAGATCACAGCATTTTATAAAGGTGGTAATATTATCATTTTCTTAATTGGTCATTATAAAATGTAAGATCAAGTCGATGTCAGGCCTTGACTGGACAAATGTAGTTTGTTTCCCTTTCTTTCCATTTTGTCTGCCTTATTTATATGTACTGTTTTGTTTGTTTTTGTTTAATATCCTGTAATGATCTAAAATGTTTATTGAGAGAATTGCAATTGCCACATTAAAAAGTCAGTGGAGGGTTAAAAATCAATGGGTGCCTTTCGTTTGTAAACCAAAAGAAATAAAGAATAAACTATGAACTTATTTTTCAGTTTAATGATTCATCATTGGCTGTTACTGTTTTAAGCTGTAAAGAACATAACTATGATTTAATAGAATTAAAGCACATAACTTGCTGCCTTAGATGGTAAAATATTGTTACATAAAGAAACAGAATCTGTCATGTAGATGTCTTTGGGGTTTTTTTACAAGAAAACTTTTCTAATAGTAAATGAGATGGATTGTAAAACATTAAAGCCCCCCGGAAAGATTCACATTTGTGTTCTCGACATCCTCAACCTCATTCCCATCCACAATTCAACACTGCCATCTGCTGTTCATATTTTGTACAAGCGGTGTTGCATTTTTTGCTTTTAAACATTTGCTTTTCAAAATAATACATTCAAAAGTCAGCCAAAAATAACCAGAAATCATATTTATTAGGAAGTAAAATAATACCAAGCTAGGTCAGCATAATGAACACTATCAAAATATTCCGCTTTTTGAAAACACGTTATCTTTGTAATTCCATGTGATATCACACAAAGTACAAATGGCACAATTTTTTCTATAAATTACAGTTCCTCCGATTTTATTAAGAAATGAAAAAAGGCACTTTGATGCTACAAAAGGTTACTGACAAAATAACAAAACTGATAAAGTTTCAGTTTCTGTGGGAGTCCACATTTCTTTCACCAGAAGTGTTCCTGTCATCTACACACACTGATCTTTTCCTGTAACAATAAAACAGATAAATGTGAGCTATATATACACACACACATATACATATACAAATGTGAGCTATATATACATATATATATATATGCATACATACATACATACACACACACACACACAGAGAGACCGGTCAAAAGTTTGGAAAAATGAAATGAGTCTCTTATGCTTATCAAGCCTATAAAAAATATTAAGCAGCACAACTGTTTCCAACATTGATAATAAATCAGCATGAATGATTTCTGAAGGATCATGTGACACTGAAGACTGGAGTAATACAGCTCAGCATCACAGTAATAAATTATATTTTAAAGTATATTAAATTAGAAAACCATTATTTTAATTTTAATATTTCACAAATATTATTATTATTATGTTTTTAATCAAATAAATGCAGGCTTGATGAGCATTATATATATATATATATATATATATATATATATATATATATACACACACACATATATATTAGTGCTGTCAAATCGATTAATCACAGCCAAAATAAAAGTTTGTGTTTGCATAATATATGTGTGTACTGTGTATAATAATTTTTTTATATTATATATATATATATGTATGTATATATATATATATAAATACACACACATGCATGTATATATTTAAGAAATATATATATATATATATATATATATATATATATATATATATATATATATATATATATATTAAGAAATATATATATATATATATATATATATATATATATATATATATTTGAATATATATACTGTATGTATATTTATGCATAATTTATATTATATATAAATATAAATATTTTATCTATAAATACATAAAAATTCTTAAAATATATACATGCATGTGTATGTATTTATATATACAAAATAATTATACACAGTACACACACATATATTATGTAAACACAAACTTTTATTTTGGATGTGATTAATCGCGATTAATCGTTGCCTGGCACTATTTGTAAAATACCAAGAGCTTTCCCTTACCCGCAAGCTGCAATCTGATTGGCTAGCTAGATTACAATTACAAAGAACAAAAATGTCTATACAAATAAGGCCAGACCTGCTTAGCCGTGTGCAACACACCAGATAGACTCATGCAAGGAATGTTTGTGATGAAATTGCGGTCTCACTCGAGAGGCTGGCAGTGCAGGCCTGCAGCACAGGGGCAGTGCTCCCGTGGACCCTCCTCGTCCCACAGTAATAACTCCATCAGCTGGTTAGGGTGACTGGAGCAGCCTTGGCCTTCCTGTGGCTTGGGGCGGCACACGGGGAAGAGCAGGGCTGGAGAGAAAAAAAAACAAGAAATATTAAAAAGAAGAGGGAGGGAGAGATAGAGACTACAGAGAGAGGTACAGCAGAAATTAGGGAGATAAAGATTAGGTGTGTCAAAACCACAGCAAATGTTGTTGGTGTGTATCTTGTGTGATTAATGCGTATTTGGCAACAGTAAGACAACTGAGGAACACTGAACTGAGTGAGCGAGGAGTTCAATTGTAAATTCATAAGGAAACAATTATTTAGTACTTTGAGGAGAAACCTTCTGACTGGGAGGCCCAGTGAAACGGGATATGTTTCAGATGTTTTACAATATAACCAACTGCTTTTCTAACATAGTTGCTTATTTAGGCACTTTTATGTCCCAGGGGTTGATTTTTATTAAAACCAATAAATTATATTTGGTATTTCTCATGTCTTTATCATTTATTGTAGTTTTACCATTGTCACAGACTTTAAATCCTACAACGCGAAAATCCATAGTAAAAATATAAATTATTACAACTTTAAAACTGAGATAATCTATACAAAGAGTACACAACCTTTGTGAAAGGCACAGCAGTGTTGAGGACTGCAGTCGCTCTGGTACTGGCAGATTGTTCCAGACTGTCCTTTGGTTCTGTTCTGAGCACAAACACCCCACACACACAGCTGATCTCCACAACACTCCACGTCCCTTGTGCACTCCTAGAAGTAAATAATATCAATATATTTTCACAAAAATTGTGTGTGTGTGTGTGTGTGTGTGTGTGTATATACACATACATACATATATATAAAGAAGGATACACAAAGCAAAAAGAGCCATAAAAACTGAAAACGTTTTGAATTTGAAGATCAAGGTAAATTGTACTTAATTTGTCTTCTGGAAAACATGTAAGTATCTTCTGTTGCTTCCTTACTAAATGAACAAATTTGATATTTGGACATCTTCATCCTGTTCAAAAGTTTTCACCCCCCTCCGGCTCTTAATGTATTTGAGTCACTCAATGGTCCTCAGTGTGAAAAGATGGATCTCAAAATCATACAGTCACTGCTAAAGAGGGTTGAAATATGCAGATGCTGGAAAACTGAATGCATGTATTTTGTATGATCCATCTAATTTAGTTCAAATAATAATTATTTTGCAGATTTTTCAAGGTGTATGTAAACTTGACCATGACCGTATATATCATTTTTATTTTTTAACAAAAGGTGAGCACAGACCATATTAGTCGTCTGGCACGGGATGCATTTGGAGGTGATGATCTCATAGAGGCAGAAGCTGTCGTTTCCACAGTCCTCGTCAATCATGCACTCCTGTGTGAACAAGAATGAAACTGACATCTCAAATATTACTGCACATTTTAAAGTGGCCTTTTATTGTGGCCAGCCTAAGGCACACCTGTGCAATAATCATGCTGTCTAATCAGCATCTTGATATGCCACACCTGTGAGGTGGATGGATTATCTCGGCAAAGGAGAAGTGCTCACTAACACAGATTTAGACAGATTTGTGAACAATATTTGAGAGAAATAGGCCTTTTGTGTACATAGAAAAAGTCTTAGATCTTTGAGTTCAGCACATGAAAAATGGGGGCAAAAACAAAAGTGTTGCGTTTATAATTTTGTTCAATGTATATTACAGAAACACTGTTATTGTACATACAGTTCAGCAAAAATCCCAAGCACCTCTATTCATACAATAAACTCTGCTGGACAATATTTTCATGATTCGACATCAGATTCATAACATCATAAATTCCCAAATTTCTGACAGTGCTAGTGTGCTGCTTTTGTTCACCATTCACTTTCATTATATGGAAAAGAGCAGCGTGGACATTCTGCTAAACATCTATTATAATCTTCAGAAGAAAGAAAGTCATAGAGGTTTGGAACAACATGAGGGTGTGTACGATGCCAGTATTTTTGTTTGTCTAATTTTTCAGGGAATTTTTCTTTTAAATATCCTACAGTATTGTTCCTAAAGTACTGTAATAGTAAGTCTTGTTTTGTACTTTAGGTCAAGAAATTCCAACGAGGTGTTTCGCCCCTCCCAGACAGAAATTCAGCTGGGGACTCAAAGAAACAACCACCTACCATTAACTGAAAAACACATTTGTGTTGTCTGGAACATCCACCACATCTACGCTTCCAACGATGAGTGAATATAATAATGTATTAACAAAAACAGTCCTTTGCGTGCTTGTACTTTCTTAGACGCTGGAAATTGATATGATGGAAATTGTGACTTAACTTTATATCCTAAGGAAAAGGAGGGAAAACACGTAATATTTTTTCCAATATATTTCCACTCTGCTGAAAATATTTACAAATAAACTAGATAAAGAATAGCGAATAGTCTCCAACTGCCCTGCAGTTTATGGCAGACAAACAGGAGTCATTTTTAAAAGTTAATACCTGATGATCTCATCAGCGGTGTCATAATTAATTCCACATTTGCAGATCTGGAGGTCCAGAAACCCATCTCAGCACTTCACTCCTTTGAGAGCTGTAACAGCGACCTACCACTACCACTACCCTTCCCCCCAGAGTTACAATGCCTGGAGTCTAGACTAATGTGAGTGAGTCACGTGAAAAAACCTCTCAGTAATTCCTCACGAACAAAAACAACTTTCCTAAAGAACAGGAAGTTCAGGTCCAAGTTCTTCTAGAAGACAGAATACAAACTGAAAATGTGTAGAAAACATAAGACATCATCACAAAATGAACATGCCTAAGACTTTTGCACAGTACTGTATATATATATATATATATATATATATATATATATATATATATATATATATAATGTATACAGTACATATCTTGTATATATAATTGTATATTTTAATAATTTTATCTTATTTAATAATAATTAATAAATTATTAAATAATGAATATACAGTGTGTAAAATGAAAACCAACATATATACACACATATATATACACACACACATATATATATATATATATATACATACATATACATATATACACATACATATATATATATATACACATATACATATATACACACACATATATATATATATATATATATATACATACACACACACATATACATATGCATTGATATACACACACACACACACACATATATATATATACATACATACATACATACACAGACACACACACATATATATATATATATATAATTACTTTTTTGGTAACTAGTCCTGTAATACATGAAATAAAGTATTGATTGTTCACATCTAGATTTTATTTTGCAAAAAAATGACCAGCTGTCCATCATTACACATACCATGCTTATCAACTGTCTGTGAGCTCAGATTTGCCACTGTGCAAAATGGGAGAGAAACCACTAGAGCTGTCTCATGGCAACATGGCTGCTGGCACTAACTCTCAACCACACAATCCCAGTGCACCACTTTCCATGCATTTTTTCCAGCTGTTCTAATTTCACCATATATCGTCCTGGTGCCAGAAGACTGCCTGAACAAGAGCCTCTAATGGCACTGCCATCTGTAAAATTGTTGCAGAAATGCATAAGGACCATAAGTGTAATCTTGATATATTCAGGTTTTACTCTGGAATAGATAGAATGGTAGCTGTCTCTTATTTCAATCAAAAGCTATTAAACACAGTTAGTCTGTTATTCAAGAGAATTGAGAGTGTACTTTAGAAATGAAGGATGCTAAACATTACATTTAGTCTTGAAAAAAAAAAAAAAGACATTATGGCCCGGTTTCACAGACAGAGCTTAGATTAAGCCAGGATTAGGACTTAGTTCAATTAGGGCATTTAAGTATCTTTTATAAACGTGCCTTAGAAAAAAATACATTACTGGTGTCCATCTTGAGACAAAACAATGGCACTGACATATTTTAAAAGTCGCTATAAGACAGCTCAAATATGCATTTTAGTCTCGGACTAGGCTTAAACCTTGTCTGTGAAACCGGGGGAATGTGTTCATGTTGAATGATCCAGTGTTTAAAAGAATAATTTCTGTAGAGGGCATCTTTTATAAGCCTTATAAAAAGTAAAAGCTTATATTTTAGTCACAGCAACAATACAAAATGTGAGGAAAGAGGACTGATGTGAACCATCTGTCCCTCAAACTACTTTATTTACAAGAATCGTCCATGTTTAGAAAAGTCTCAATGATGTGCCACATGTTTCCCATGTAAATGGAAAGTCCTAGTTTGATGACTGGTGAAGTGGAAAATCCATGTTGGTTTTAATAAATAAACTCTGTTTTCTAACCCCAGGTTGCCAAAGTGACGACAAACTCACTTCAGGGTGGTTCATAGCACTGGAAGTTTGATATCTACATATCTGCATTTTATATGGTCACTTTTTTTAAATGGTTTATTGGCTATAACTTAAAGTGATATCAAGGCTGTAGATGAAATATAGACTCACATGATCTACTTCATTCCACCGTTCAGTGTCCTGAATGAGAGTTCTGGAAAAATGAGTCTTTCCAGTCTTATTATCTGTTTCCTACAGGAAAACCAGGAGTAAGTTGCAGATAGAGACAAGGCAAATCAATCTACAAAGGCATGAGCACAATGCAGTTCTGTTCATGTCAATACAGTGCAAATATAAATATAAAATCACATCAAGTACAAGCCAATAAACACATGAAATACCTTGTCAATTCTCTCTATCAGATGCACGGTCCGATTCCCCACCTTGATCTCTGTTGTAGTTTCATTGTGATAACTGGCAGGAAAGTTACGTCCATGTAACAGCGATTTTGATGACTCATTCTCCATCTGATTGAGCATATTTATTAAATAAGATTAATAATGTTTAGATGTGAATAATGTTTTAACTGTACTTTTTATTAGACATTGAGAATTCTGAGGAAAATCTTGCATTTAATCCTCTAGTGATGGAAAGTCCGATTCATTTCCGTGAATCGATTCTAATGAGACAGTTCGCTTCAAAGAACCGGTTCAAAAATCATTTAGACACTTTGCATATTACGGTTTTTGTCGATAAAGTTTTATTAATATTGGCCTGGTTTCACAGACAGGGCTTTCAATTAGGAAATTTAAATAGCTTTTATAAAGAAATTTTTTTTACTGGTGTGCATCTTGAGACAAAACATGGCACTGACATAGGCTATTTGTTAGTGAAAGTTGTTTTCAGTTAAAACAGCTCAATATTGCATTTTAGTCTGGGACTATAGGCTTATAAGCCTTGTCTGTGAAACCGGGGGAATGTTTTTTGCAATTTCATGTGTCCCAGTTCAGTTTGCAGCAACAGTTATAGCCTAATTTAAAACCAAAATAATAATAGCCTACTTAAAAATATACACTGAACAATACTACAACTTTTTGTAGGATTTATTAAAAGTTATTTACTAAAACCAAATCCGTTATAAGATTCGTTCGATGTTTTGTGAACACGTTTAAAAAAAGATTCATTGAAAAGATCCGACTCAAATTTCGTTTACGAATCGGACATCCTAGAGCATAAGCAAAAGACACGGTGCAAAACAAAATTCAGTCTGCAGAGATTGTTGTTTCTCCAGTCATACCTGGTGGACAGCCTCCTCTAGTTTCTGCTGCGTGTCCTCCATCAGTTTTTCCACCTCCCTGAACATCTCGTTTAAAGTGGTTTGTCCGTGTACCACATGCTCCTCCAGGGTCTCGGTGATGTCCAGATGTCCCCCTCTGTGAACTGAGCTGCCCAACACAAAGCACACGCAAAGGGATAATATCACACACTTCAGCATCGTTTTTTACTTAGGCGAGTCACCTCTGGCGAAAATCACAGACCCTGTCTGTGCCTGGGACGTGGTTTATTTGGAAACTTGTGAGGGGAAAAAAAGACCGGAAAAGGTTTTTGGCTCCCACTATAGCGTCTGATGGCTCAATTATTAAAGCGACAGCGCACTGCCCTTTAACATTTAGGAAAATGTGTTTGTTAGCTCGATATAAAACATAATTTAAAACAGAACAATATATCATAGCTTATCTTGTTTATTGATATACGTCGTTTAGTGCGTTACAATATACTGTAGGCTAGTCTAAATTATGTTTTTGAAACAAGGTCTCTTATGCTCATCAAGCCTGCATTTATTTGATCAAAAATATAGAAAGAAAAAAAATATTGTGAAATATTATTACAATTTGAAATAATGGTTTTCTATTTTAATGTAGGCTACTTTAAAATATAATTTATTTCTGTGATGCAAAGCTGACTTTTCAGCATCATTACTCCAGTCTTCAGTGTCACATAGAAATCATTCTAATATGCTGATTTATTATCAATGTTGGAAACAGTTGTGCTGCTTAATATATATTTTTATATATATAATCTGTGATACTTTTTTTTTCAGAAAAAAAAGAAAGAAAGAAAAAGAACAGCATTTCTTTAAAATAGTAATCTTTTATTACAATATACCGTTCAAAAGCTTTTGGTCAGTCTTTTTTTTTTTGAAAGAAATTAATACTTTTATTCAGCAAAGGTGTGTTAAATTGATTAAAAAAGTGATAGTAAAGATTTATATTGTTAGAAAAGATTTCTATTTTGAATAAATGCTGTTTTTTACTTTTTATTCATCAATGAATCCTGAAAAAAAGTATCACAGGTTCCAAAAAAAAAAAAAAATGTATAGCAGCGCAACTGTTTTCAACATTGATAATAAATCAGCATAGAATGATTTCTGAAGTATCATTTGACACGGATGACTGGAGTAATGATGATGAAAATACAGCTCTGCATCACAGAAATAAATTATATTTCAAAGTAGACTATATTAAAATATAGAACCATTATTTTAAATGGTAATAATACTTCACAATATTACATTAAAAAAAGTATATATATATATATTTGTTCCGTTTTTTTTATAATATTTTGCTGCAAGCAAACTGAAAGTTGGGTTGACATCAGAACCCAACGTCAGACTGACGTCAACATCCGACGTCGTACAGACGTTGGATTTTGGTTGGAAATGAAAGTTGTAATAGTAATTAGGTGTCAGTGCCCAGCACTGTAAAAAATAATTGTTGGTTTAACTTAAAAAGAGTAAGTTACCTGGTTGCCTTAAAATTTTGAGTTCATTGAAATTAATTTTTTAGTTAATACAAAGAAGGAGATTGGGTAAATCAACAGAATCGCAAATGCTATTATGTTATCACATGATCTAAGTTGATTTGACAAAAGAAAAAAAATTGTGATAACAAATCATGAAAATTATTGTTTTACAGTGAGGGGCACCAAAGAGTCTTAATCCGCCACTGCTTGTTGTTTCAACATGAATTAGTATTTAATTTTTATTTCTTTGCTACAAATACCTAGAGTCTAATGAACGCATCCGATTGCACACATTTGGCACCTCTTCTCAAAGTGCATTAAGCGTGCACATCCTTTAAGAGTCCAGTAGATGGCGACAGAGTACAATATCTCGTTCACCGCTGTGATTCGCTGTGCTAATGAAACACCTGCCAGCATGTGTGAGATTAAACTGTTGGCGTGAGAGCCAGAACTCTTTCACTGTTGTAGGTAAGACAAAATGCATGCTCATCATATTTATCAAGACTCAAATACTATGTAGCATATTGTGTATAACATTTAAAAGAATGAGAAAAATAGATTTTGGCGTAAAGATAGGCTTTTAATGGTCTGGGAGTTTAAAATTAGAGTGCATGTTAAAGGACATATTTTACTTCGAGCAGGTCAGCTGCCTGGATCATGAGGCGTCTGTAGGACAGTTGGTACAGGGCAGAAAACATAAGCTTGCTTTTATGTGTGTGTGGAGAGAAACATTAATGCGTATAAAAATAAATTGGGAATATTCTAATCGTTAATGCACAACATGTTGTGTGTATGTAGCCTACTAAAATTCCATTCGTATTAATGAAATGCCGTTTTGCAATCGATGTGTTGTTGCTAACCATATCATATTTTACAAAACCAAATTGTATTCAAAACCTGAACGTCTAAAGTTATTTTTGATATATTGTTGAAAATTGTTGCAATTACAGCTTTCGCTCAGCTCAAACCCTCAATACAGTTTCTCCATAGAATGAAGTAAAATGAAGTACAGAGTCAGACGCCTGATTAAAAAAAAAAATCAACTGGGATTCGCCCTCCAAGTTGATCTGAACTTCCCATTGGTCGTCACGGGAAGCCCCGCCTCTAATTATAAAGGGCATAAAGAGCCAGTGAGTCGCGAGGGCGACCTATATCAACAACCGGGTGGATGGAATCATAAGATACAAACATTTCTCTCTGAGAGATAAACTTCAGAGGTCAGATACTGTATACGGATAATATCGACCGCTGTCAATCAGATTCTGCGGCTGTCGCTGAAGCCCAAAGTCACATTCCAGCGGTAAAAGTAAGTTTGTTGATCA
This sequence comes from Rutilus rutilus, assembly GCF_951802725.1. NCBI lineage: Eukaryota > Metazoa > Chordata > Actinopteri > Cypriniformes > Leuciscidae > Rutilus > Rutilus rutilus. Next base: position 12,591,183 of record NC_140233.1, read on the forward strand.
CTTATTTGAGCGCGTCAAAGCACGAGCTGCTGGGAAACTAGAAGTGACACGCTATATGGGCACGCGCTGCATTGACAGGATACACTGATGCCATACATATGGAAAAAAAAAACATTGTTATATTATAACATAAATAAATAGGTTTAGTTATGCTATGTATAATTGCGTTATGATAATTATATTATTATAATGAATTAACTAATTTGTTAACAAAGTTGTATTGGATATCCAGTCGGGTGTTTGATTACATCTTAGCCAGGTTAGTTTCAAGAGTGGTGTAAATAATTGACTACTGCCTTTGGAGTGCTTGTCAGCTGTCCAGGTTTGTAGTTTATCTCCTAGATAATGCCAATACAGCACTAAAGCATGACTTTTTTTATCATTATAGTTTGCCTGAGACAGCCACTAGCTAAAATGACAACATTCGCTTTGGGAATCTGTCTGAAGGATGGTCTAGAAACTAGCTAAAACATTCCAAAGAGAGAAGTTCCAAAGAGACCAGTTTTGGTCTTAATTATGACTATTCTCTGGTAAACTTGTTTTAATCAGCAATTTCCAAATGGTGATTGTGTTTCTTTATGCTGATGGAAGTTTCCTAACTTCTGTGATATGTAACATGAATGGTTTTGGTTAGACTAGAGTGTTGTTTTTCTCTCCCTGTGTTCCAGGATTACTCATTGTTGGTGTGTATTGCTCAGACTGTAGAGATCAACAGGCTCAGACTGGCATCAAAATGTCTCAATTGATGAATAACTTGATTATTGCCTCCGCAGATGTTTCTTTTGTATTTGCGTGTTTAGTTTAATTTGTAATGAAATTCAAGTTGTCTAGATAAATATTTGTTCTTTTTTTCTAAGACTAGTATGTCTGTATCCTAAATTCCCAGCAGTGCCGCTGAACTTTAAAGGGATACTCCACTTTAAAATGAAAATTCTGTCATCATATACTCAACCCTCATGTTGTTTCAATCCTTTATGAATTTCTTTCTTCTGCTGAACAGAAAGGAAGATATTCAGAAGAATATAAGTAACCAGACAGTTTCTGGTCTCATTGACTTCCATAGTATATTTTTTTCCTACTATGGAAGTCAATGAGACCAGAAACTGTCTGGTTACTGATATTCTTCTAAATATCTTCCTTTCTGTTCAGCAGAAGAAAGAGATTCATACAGGTTTGAAACAACATGAGGGTGAGTATATGATGACAGAATTTTCATTTTAAAGTGGAGTATCCCTTTAACACCATCTATTTTATATGGGTTCTCATGACGCAATGTACGAGATGCACCATTAGGTGTTTGCTTTTCTTGATCCGTTTAGTCTCTTGCAGATCATGTGGTTGTTTATGAGAGCTTTTCAATATGTTGTACTTCTGTTGCCTATAGGGCAAAACGATACTGTTACACAATCCCCGCTTCCTGGAATATGCCATTGACTTATAAGGGCCGTCCTGAGCACAGAGAAAGACAGAAATACACTACTATGGTGTTTGTCTATCAAATGGATTTCTGTTTCATCAACCACAGATTCATCACAGGCATGAGGAAAGATCCGCAGAGAAGTTGCAATTGTGAGCAATTAAGTCCCAATTGTGAGGTACAGTACAAAGTTGCAATAAATAAAGTTGGTATTGTGAGATAAAGTCGCAATTAGGGCTGCACGATATTGGAAAAAACTGGCATTGCAATATTTACTTGTTCTGCGATTATATATTGCGATATGAAGAAAAAACGGAATTTTCACTAGATAACTTAACTTAAATAGCTATATTTGGAAAGAATTGGAAATCATTCTTGAGTGCAAAATAAAGTAATTTTTAAAAAAAACTGGGAAATTTAATTTAGAATTATTTAGAAATTAGAATGAGATTATTTACTCTTATTTACATTTGAGTAAGATTTTGAGTATATATATATATATTTTTTTTTACATAATATATTAAACAAAAAATATATTGTAGTATTGTAACTTGTTCTGTAAAATAAGAAATTTAGTCTTTTAAATAAAATTTAGTACAACTGTAAAATTACAATACTAATAACATTAACGTCTTAATTTTATTTTCAAATGTTAAACCGTCACACTTTTATTTGACTCAAGCGGATGTAGGCCTATGTCTCGGGTAGCTGTATCGAGTAAGCGCGTGAAGACGAAGAACTCACGGAAACAGTCTTTAACTCAAAACCCCACAGGAACACTCAGGGAAACATCACAACCATTTAACTTCGACGACACCGAACAATGAACCGAGTGAAGACAGTACTTAAATAGACAGAGGAACTAATGAGTAAATTAACTGGACAACAGGTGAATGGAATATTTAATCAAGGGAACAAACTGACACACACTAGGAAACTAGGTCATACAGGCGAACAGGGAAAACAGAACCAAAACGCAATGAAACTCAACCAAAACATTTCAATATATCGTGCAGCCCCAGTCGTAATTGTGAGATAGTTACAGTTATGAACAATGAAGTCCCAATTGTGAGATATAAAGTCGTAGAGAGGATCATGAGGTGGATAGGGAAATGACTCTAAATAATGTTGGAGATCCTCTGAGCTGTTTAGGTTATTTGGGATTTTTTTTTTTAAGATAAGACTCAGTAGAAGTTCAGTTAAAATGGCTTGACTCCAATTATCCACAGATGTGAATGCTGAAAGTTTATCTGCTGCACTGTGGACATCTCTCAAAATAACAACCTCCCCGTTCCTCTTGAACTGCTGTGATCCTCTCATGCGTTTCATGTGGGTAGTGTATCGCAACATGGCAGTCTCTGTAAGTGGAATTGCGTAAGTTCATCTATTGGATTTTGTTAGTGCCGTTCACGATAAAACAACCCAACCTGGCTGGTTGATCAGACTCTGGCTGGTTCATGTGGAACAAATAATGCTTCTCAACTCCATTTGTACTTTTTCACTACCCAGCTGAGAGGAGAATCTGAACACCTGTTAAAGTTGCTTCATGTTGACATTTGATATCTTGAGAGGATTGATACTAAATGTATTTAAATTACTGACTTATAAGGCTATATGTAGTTTTTAGTCATGGCAAAGGTTAGTAAGAGTGTGTAAGACTATATCCAACCTAAATCCATTCACCCTAGTGAATACATGGTTTACATTTGGCCATCCTGTTGTAGTGTAACGGAAATATTTTAATCCAGAAAACGCAATCCTTTTTTTTGTCTGGAGCAGGACCACTTTTAGAGTCTTTAAATTGTTTCCATTATAATTCTCCCTTCTGCTTCCCAGTGGGATAGAGAACGTTAGAGGAAGTGGAAAGTTGTGTGTTTGTTATCGTAAGGATCATATCATCCACACAACAGGATCAGTTAAAGATGCTGCCAGAAATCTTGATGTCTGCTAGGTAGAATCTGTCAGAATTTCTGGAGAATATAGGACAAAAGCTCAAAAGAGCTTTTAAAATGCATGTTTAGGGAAAGATGATTCTGTTTTTAATGTTTAAGCAAACTCTGCAAATGATTTTCTGCGTAGCCTATAGGATTATTTACCCCAGGACTTCATTAGCCTAATGTCAAGGCTTTGAACCTGCTGTACATTGCTGCACGGCTATAGAATCACACCATGGCAGTGCTTGAAACTTGAGGCCTGTCTATTCTGAGCAGGATCACCAGAATGTTTCTCCAAGAGCGTATCCACTTTATATGGAAGCCTGTGTCTGCTTCAGAGTGAAAAATAAAATCGGCAATTGTAGGAGAAAATGTTAAAAAGAAATATAAAGCAACAGTGAGAGGTTTCAGGTTGATATTATAAAAAATCACACAAAGTCAAAATTACGATACAAAAGTTGCAATTGTGATTTGTGAGCAATGAAGTCGCAATTGTTAGCAATGAAGTCGCAACTATAATAAGGCAATTGTGAGGTATAAATTTGAAATTGAGATTTAAAATGGCAATTGTGAGAAAGTAGAAATTGTTAGCAGTGAAGTCGCAATTGTAATATATTTTGGCAGTTGTTAGATATAAAGTGGAATTTAAGATTTAAAGTGGCAATTTTGAGATGAAGTGGAAATTGTTGGCAATATAGGCTATAGATTAGTAATTGTTAGATATAGTCGCTCGCAATTGTAATGTGTAAAGTGGCAATTGTGAGAAAGTGGCCATTTTTAGCAAGGAAGTTGCATTTGTAATTTATAAAGTGGCAATTGTTTATAGGCAATTGTGAGATATAAATAATATCTATAAGGTAATTGTGAGCAATAAAGTGGTAATTGTGAGATATAGCCTATTGGCAATTTTGAGGTTTAAATAATGTATATTAGGTAATTTGTGAGTAATAAATTGGCAATTGTGTGAAAGTGCCAATTGTTAGCAATGAAGTCGCAATTGTTATATATATATATATATATATATATATATGTATATGTATTATATATATATATATATATATATATATATATATATATGTATATATATATATATATGTATATGTATTATATATATATATATATATATGTGCAACAAGCTGCATTTGGTAGATCCATCATTTAATCAAATTTCTTAACAATCTTCCAAATGCAACATAGCATGACATTTTATAAAATTGTTTTACCATACAAAATATTCAGACCTTGTTCAAAGGTCAGTTTTCCTCTGAAGATCTTTCTGTAAATGCCTCACAATGTGTTCTTTTTTTTTTTGCACAACCACAGTATCAGTTATATGTTTAGTGGGAATTGTAGGACTGGTGTTTATTTTGATGGCTTAAGGATTCCTGGTTGCACAAGGGTGTTGCCCAGTTCAATGTCACTCGACCAAATCTGTACTGAAGACGTTACTCTAGAGAACTCATTACGGGTTTGACCTACATCTTCCCCTTCATTACGCCTAATGTATAAGTTGTGCCGTTTTGCGGCTTAGTTTGTTTGAACAAGAGTGATTGTTTATCATTCTCAAGAATCATGATCTCAAAATAGCTGATTTTTCCCCTTTGCATTTTTCTTTCTACATCCGTTTGCCAATGATATTAGCCCATTAGTTGAGCTGTTGTGCCATATTTTGATATCCTAAAAAGTGCCAACATTTTAGCACTGATGTGATCTAGGGGCTGCTTTGAATTCTTTGTCCACCACAAAGCAGTAAAAAGTTCACAAACAGGAAGGACTTGGACCTCATACAATATCAGATATCCTGCCTCTGGAAATACTGTGCAGAAAATCACACTTTTTTTTTATGCACTTTTGACTGTACTTCCAAAAGTTGGAAAAACACATTGGGAATAAGGGAGTTCCCTTAAAGGGATAAAACATCTGAAACATTTCTTTAAAATGTTTTATTTCTCAGGGGTTTCTGGCAAAGTGTGCAATCATGTCAAAATAAAATAGTTTAATATCCTAGATATTTAGATTTTTTTTACTATTTTTAAGAAATGCTATATTAGATTTAACAGTAAATTATCACAGTTTTTAAAGATCAACTTTATAAGTGAGTTTTAGATGATGGCCAATGTAATCTAAATCTAAATATATAGGAAATGAGCATGCTTTAAATATCCAATATCGACCAATGCCATATAATAAATACATAATACATTATCCTTACTTATAGGTCAGCTGGCTAACAATAATGAACGTCACTTCAACCAGTGTAACCGAACTCTCCTAGACAGCAGCATTGCTCTCCGGTTACTTTTGTTTGCTGGTACGGTAATAGCCTACTTCAGGCAGTGATCTATATTGACTCTGTAGGGTGTACTTTCCCTACAAACATGAGCAACCGTTTGTTTGTGTGTGTGTGTTCCTGGTAAACCCTACTTTATGGGGACCAAATGTCTCCACATAGACACTTTTTATAACCTTGTCCCCATGAGGAAACCACTTATAAATTATATTAAATTGTTTTTTGATGGGTTGTGGTTAGGGGTCCGAATAGAATATACAGTTTGTACAGTATAAAAATCATTGTCTATGGAAATTCACCTTGAAACATGGAAACCCAACGTGTGTGTGATTTGAACAAATGTATTCTTTAGGATAAACCCATTGAGAAGCACCATTTCAATATACAAAACACACAAAAAAACACATCAACAACAACTAATATATACACGCGTATATACACATTTTTTTACATGATCCTTCAGAACAAATTTTTTTCAGTATGAATAGTTCAAAAGCATTTATTTGAAATATAAATATTTTGTCTTTATAAATTAGTAATTGCTGAAAAAAGTATTAACATTTCATTTTTTCGTACAAGGTAGTGTATCAGTTTGCACAAAAATGTTAAGCAGCACAACTGTTTTCAACATTGATAATAATAAGGAATGTTTCTTGAGCACTAGTCTAAATCAGCCTATCAGAATGATTTCTGAAGGATCATGTGACACTGAAGACTGGAGTAATAATGCTGAAAATACTTTGCCATCACAGGAATAAATTACATTTTAAAATATATTCAAACAAAGTTATTTTAAATATTGTAAAATGTTATTACAGTTTTATTTTTATTACTCTTATTTATTTATTTTTTTTATCAAATAAATACAGCCCTGGTGAGAATAATAGAGGAGGTTAACTTCCCTTTTGAGTGCTCCTGTCATGTGAATAATCTTAGTGGCTCTTAGGAATTCCAGCTTTAAGTGGTGCTGCTTTCCGCCGAATCCATTGGGATGCGTATGAACCCTTTGATGGTTATCTCAAAGCTGAAGCTCCTGCAAGAAGATTCGTCAAGACCTAATGGTGAAAGACTTCATGTCTGAGCTTTCGAAGTAAATTTGTTTGGGGGTCACAGTTACATTAGCATGAACTTTTTAATGTCTGTTTATGATAGACGGGATGGGCAAATGTGCATGATCCTGTTGAAAAACATCTCTGAAGGCAATGGCACAGGTTGCTTGCAGATGTACCATCTGTCAAGAGGCTGGTCCTACTGAGACACTATGATTTGTAGCTTCTAAATGTGGTCCGTCTTGCTGTTTGTCTCACATATAACTATGATTTTGTGCCAGGCAACTTTCCTGGCTCATCTTGCTTCAAGAAATATCCCCTGATGCCTTTTCAGCATGGTTAAATTTAGCAATGGGAACTTTCCCACACTGCATTGGCTGCACTGACCATTGGTGACATAAAAATCCGGTCCTTGGAGAATTCAAGGACTAGAAATTTGGGTCAAGTTATTTTTATAATATATAAATGTCTTCAGCATCATTACTCCAGTCTTGTCTCTAATGTGCGTGTGTTTTTTTTGGAGGGTGAATGGTAGAGGACCAGTGAAAATGTTAACGAACAGTGGATGTGACTGCCCAAATGAATCGGGAGAGAGCCGCTAATGCGTAATGCCACCGTGCAGATAAATGAGAAGCTCTCGTCAGCTGGCAGATTTGATTAGGCTGGTGAGACTCAAGTGACCCTCAGGAGTGTTCATTGAGAGAAAGATGCTGGACTGCTGTTGAGCTCGAGCTTTTGCCAAGTTTTCTCACTCGTTCAGATGACCTCCGAAGACGCGCATTAAAATCATTCACGTATCGGTGCGCTCCGGTTTCACTCTCAAAATCAACTCTCCGTTCACTTGCTGAATTTACCTGAAGGACACATTGAGAAATGCGTGATAGTCCCACCTTCATGCCATTCCAAACCTATTTACCCTCTCCTGCACTGCACGACAGGAGACATTTTGAAGAATGTGAAGGCCACTCTTGCATGAAAATAGTTTTCTGGCTCACAGGTTGTCTACAACTGGAACAATCTTGGTGTCCTGATTTTGAACATACCTTTGTTCTGTCCCGTTTGCTCTGCATGCAGTAATCCTATCAAGCACTAGACTCGGAGTTAACGTGACTCTTCTGGCCTGTTTTACAGCACATGCCAAGTGTTTTTGTGTCATTTTCATTTGATTTACCAGCAGTACTTCAGGACAGAATGCACTGTTTTATACAAGGCATGGTCCAGATAGCCAAAGATGGTTGACTAGTCATTTTAATGACGTTTTAGATGCTAAAAAGGATAATCCCCTTACATGATGGGACACCCTCTTTCTAAAATATTCTTTAAAAACAGCTAAATGAAAACATTGTTTCCTAAATAATTGCTTGAAATTATCTTCTTTTTTTTTAAGTTGACAATTAATTAAAAAATAGTTTTATTATTCTATATATGCATTTATTTACCTTTTATCACTTCATTTATTCTTCTTTATTTACTTTATGTATTTTACTTTTATTTGAGTTAGCATTATATACCATACCAAATTATTTGGAGAATGAAATGTAGTTGTGCATCTCTTTAATACTTATAAGGACAGTGATGTTGACCTTTATATGCAAACAGCTTTGACAGACTGCAATCAGAGCCCTAAAGCAATAAATGAATCTATCCGATGTCAACTGCCTACCATTTTTAGTCATTTCACTGCTCTGTATACCCATATATAGGATGTTTTTTTCCCCCATATACAGATTGTGGATTGCAGATAATGAAATTTATGGCACTTTCATCCCAGTCTAGAAACAAATAAAAACCCTATGTTCTTTTTCTTTCCCCAGTCTTGGAAAGGAATGCCAGCACCAATCAACCTCTGACTGAATCCTCTGTCAACAGAGGGAAAGAGATGGGAGAGACGGAGGACGAGCGTGCGTCTCAGGCCGGCCAGCTGTTTGAGAACTTTGTGCAGGCCACTACCTGTAAAGGAACTCTTCAGGCCTTCAGCATCCTCTGCAGGCAGCTAGAGCTGAACCCCTCCGACCACAGAGGCTTCTACAGCAGCCTGAAAGCTGCCGTCACTTACTGGAAGGCCCAAGGCCTGTGGGCGAAACTGGACAAGAGAGCCAGCCATAAGGAGTATAATAAGGGCAAAGCCTGCACGGAAACCAGAGTAAGTCTACAGAGCTCTATACGTGTCCTTCAGATCTCACTCTTCTTTGAGGAAGCAGAAATTACTTTAAAGAAATAAGGGCACTTTGAAAGGCTGGTTCAGCGAGGTACGTTTTTTTTTTTATGTAGAAGACGACAAACTTGTCAAGTTTACGTATTTGGAATTCTGACTAAAAACGTCAATACCTGTTGTGTAACAAAAGAGAATTGAAATAGCACAACTCATTTTCATATCCACATTTGTTAGTCAAATCACTTTTGTCTGATTTAGTGGCAGAGATCGTTGTAGCGGTGGTCGCCTTTGTGAAAAGTTTGTGTTCGTTCTATTTATAAATGAAACAGGAAATGAGGATCAGCATCATTTAGTTTTAGCCGTTTTTCTGCTACAGTTGACCGTTGGACTGAGGGATCAAGGGTTAGGAGGACATGAGTCAGGATTTTTGTCTATCTAGAGCTTTTTTAGAAGAGTAGCGCATGCATTGAAATATCTATGTTTATGAGATCTGAATTGTAATATTAGCATTAGCATGGTTTCACAGAATTTTCGCCTCTGAAATCCCATACAAGTGATTTTCCTCATCAGAGTGATTCAATAATGTTGCTTTAACTTATGAGAATGGCATGATCTCTATGCTGGAGTGCCATGCCAAGCTAATCTAGGCTTACTTAATTTGGAGGCTGCATGCTAGCTAGTGTTTGGGCTATTATTATTGTGTTAGCTTGGGAAAATAAGTCGTCTTTTGTTTAACTATAAGCTCAGGCTGACTGTTAAAGTCTACTAAGCATTAACTAGACCACTGCTTTATCGTGTAGACGTTTGTGAGCAGTCAGTGGAAGTGTTAATCTCAGGTCACTTGAATTAGCATACATGTTGAGATTGTTGTTAGTGAGTTTTGCATGGTGGTTTTGCACTGTGCCTGTGGATTATTGACCTTATTTGAGCTTGATAAGGTGTTGAAAGAATCGGAAACCCTAAAGAATATTAGTTTTGCAGTTTATTGTCAGGTTAAGGAGATTTCAATGCTTTCTGGGGCTTTAGCTATTCATTTCTAGTGTTTTATCTTGGTCTCTGCTATTGTGGTGGTGCAGTTGTAGGCCTAGTTTGTTTGCATAGGTTTGCATTTCGCATTGTGTGCTTAGTTTATTGCTCACAGATTTGCTGACTTGTTCCACAACAACAGTTTTATAGAAATATTTCACCAAAGAATGGAAACTCAAAATACATTCAATTAATTTGGGCTCTCAAGTTCCAAAGTGACAAAAAGCATTAAAAGGTTTATAAATATGGGCCTTCAAATTGTGTACATCTTCTGAAACCATATGATAACTTTGTGTGACAAACAGACCAAAAGTTTAACCATAATTCACTTTTGCCTATTCAAACTCAATGTGTTGCAATCGTTCATGATACGTGGTTGTCGATGATTGATTGGTCATGTCTTGATGTCACAGATTCACAATGTCATGACCTTATTGACATATATAATTTAAAACTTAATATAATACATATTTCAATAGATGTTGAGAGCAAGATTTACAGTAAATAATGCCTTAAATTTATTGATAATCTGAACCGTTACTGTGCTTTGTTTGACTCTTAGTGCTCTATTTTCAGACTGTTCTATCACAGTGGTCTTCCATGCTTGAGAGCCCATAAGATTAATCCTCGAGCTTGGCTTTTGAATGCGGGTCAGCTGCTGTTAGCAGTTAGCACTGCTCTGGCACAGAAATGCCTTCCTGAATGTCTTCAGAAGTAGAAATGTAAAGTGACAGAAGCCCACAGTGATGCTGAAAGGGAGACTTCCAGTGATCATGTCCAGAACAGGAAACATGGGCACGCTGACTCATCTCACAGGAAGTTGAGACCATCAGGCTAAGATAAAGAGTGATGGCAGAAATGTTTCTCATAAAATTTAGGTTAGGGTCAGTTTTATGAAGGCACCTTGTTCGGACATCCTCTGAGGTGAAAAAAAATTCCTATATGTGGATATCAATGGTTAAAACGTTACGTTCCTCAAGGCCAAGACTTTTGAAATTGTGTCAAACACCTACAAGTTAGAGCAGCAATTCATTGTGTGTTCAATACAGTCTTCTTGCTTCACCCTTACACGCCCTTGGCATCTAATTACAGGTAATAAAACTGATAAAAGTGTTTTCGCCATTTTATGACCACTTTTGTACAAGCCTTTAATGGATATGTCTGTTTATACACCATATTAAGTCAAGTAAACGGTAACACTTTTTTTACAGTACAGTCATAATCCCTGTTTTGTTGTGAAGGACAAGTAAAGACGTCACCCATAGTCCTGGCTTGTGTTAGAATTTGCTTGGATTGGGGTTTGAAGTAACAAGTAGGAAGATGAAATCATACCATGTGGTTGTGCCAGAAGAGTGGGTATGCACAAATTGGTTTTGATTGGTCAGGAAGTTGATGTATGTGGAGTTGTGGACTGAGGCAGTGAGGTCATTAAGTCTTTGCTTACACTTGTAGAAGTTCTCCAAAAAGCCGAGCAGTTATATGTAATAGTAAATACCAAACTTGTTTGTTTCCACAGTGTCTCATCATTGGTGGTGGCCCATGCGGCTTTCGGGCCGCCATAGAGCTGGCTTTGCTTGGCGCCAAGGTGGTGGTGATTGAAAAGAGGGACACCTTCTCTAGGAACAATGTCCTGCACCTTTGGCCTTACACCATCCATGATCTCAGGAACCTTGGAGCCAAGAAGTTCTATGGAAAGTTCTGCGCTGGATCTATAGACCACATCAGTAGGTTACATCTGCTCCAGTTACAGTATCATGCTTTTGACGACACTCTCTTCACTGATAACCCCATCCAGTCATCAAGAGACACACAAAAGGAACATAAGATATGGTTTCACTATTAGATCTTGCAATCAGATTCAGAGATTTGCATATGAGCTTGTTGAATGAGATTTTCAGACACAATGATGGCCTTTCTCTTTCAAGCTCTGGCAACTGAACCTATTGTAAGTCTGATATGTTCCTATTTATGGTCCCTGAGATAACACCAGTCCAACCCAACCAAAAAATATGTAAAACATTCAGAGTAGCCGGGATTATGCAAATGTATTTTTCCATGCTTCTGTCTTGAAAGATATTCGTTGCCTTTTTACAGCTTATGTTTGTGCAGCACAAATTTATACATTCTTAACGTATATACATGCATGCCTAAATGTTTTATTTGAGCAGATAACTTGAGGTTGTGAGTACTTTGAATGATTCTTTAAAAAAACCAAGCCATAGAGACAATAGAAAGATGTTGTCTTTTTATTTTATATTTAGTTTTTTTTTAGTTTTTTGTTGTGCTTTTTGTTTTTAATTTAAATCTATATTTTTTTTATTTGATTTATTTTATGTTCTGTGGTTTGTTTGTTTTTTGCTCATTTTATTTTATATATATATATTTAATTATTTTTTTTATTTAATTCTATTTATTTATTATTATTTTATTTTATTTTTATTTATTTTTTTATTTCACAGAACAGTCTTTTTTTTTTTTATCTCATTACATTTCATTCAAACTCACAACAGTATTGTAATGGTCTCGTCCAACATCAGTGAAGTTATTGGACATATATAAATGGGTTTCCTAGTGGATTTGATGGTGACTTCCTTATATTTTTCAGGTATTCGTCAGCTGCAGCTCATGCTGTTAAAGATCGCTCTCATTGTTGGGGTGGAGGTACACGTCAACGTGGAGTTTGTCAAGCTTCTCGAGCCGCCTGAGGACCAAGGCACTGATGGTAATAAATCATCAGGTCATCTTAGTGCTAACCATCTAGCTTTGAGGACTACATTGGTACTACATTCACCATGGTGTTACCTTAGCTCACATTTACTGTCCATGATGCAACCTGACAGACCTGAGACATGTGGAACTCCAAGGCATCATAACATAATCCCACACAGCCATAAAAATAACTATAAATGCGTCCAAGAAAGCCATCACCTGTTTTCTTTACACCTCTTGTGGTCTGGAAAGGGTTGGGTAATCATTACCTTTCGTCTTATGTCATTCTTTGGCGGATTTACACACCCTTTTGCCAGTGGCCCTACACGCACATCCACGTGCACATCCCGGCAATTGTGTTTAAGAATGAGATCACAGACAAAGAGCAGCTGTTAACCGCTTTTCAAATTTATTTACTCTGTTTACACTGTGGGCTGTGTTACTTGCAGCCTATTTAACACTTAGTTAAAAGTTACTCTCTTCAAAAGTGTCTTATGTAATTTTAATACGCTCAATGGGCCTAACACTGCTTGAATGTCAAATTACCAAGGGATTGTTGTATCTTCCTACTTCAAGATCCTAATGGATTTATGGAAGCAAAAGCAGGGCTAAACCAGATCATGAAAAGTGACACCTTTCCCACTATGTACCCTTGACGCACACACGCCGCTGATACCGAGAAGGTTTGTGCCGTTTCTCCGAGTCACTGGCACTCAACAGTCTGCATTTTGCAAATGATAAACCCTCAGTTCTGTACTATATATAAAGTCAGGGGTCAGTGGGGTCTATAGCACCTCTCCTGCAATGCATTGCTGGTTAAAAGAGCATCACTGGCCTTATGTCAAATTATAAAGGCCTCACACATGGATAGAACGTGAAGGTTGTATTTTCCGATACATGTAAGCTTTTTTCCCTGGCGGCTTGACAGTTACACACTGAGCTGGCTGTACTTTTAGAGTTGTGGTAAACAAAAGAAAGGCCAAGTTAGTTTGTTTTCCTCTGAGCTGAGCATCTGTTGAGTTTGACCTGGTGTCTGCATTCCAGGGCCTGGATGGAGGACGGAGATCCGCCCGGCTGATCACCTGATCTCAGACTATGACTTCGATGTGATAATCGGAGCAGATGGAAGGAGAAGCACTCTTGATGGTAAGCGAATATTCAGTTATTGAAATTTCTTTCAGCATGCATAGATTCGAAGTGGCTTGTGTTTGAAATCGAGATGTTTTACTGTTCCATAAATCAGCTGAGGTTAATTATATCCTCATGTGTCTTTTTAAATATATTCTCTTGGAAATGGAGGAATTAAAATGATCATATCCTCTAAACAAACATACCTCTTGAATGGAATGGTACTTCCTCTTCGGAATCAATATTGATCTTGGCTGCAATATTTCTGGATCTCAACTGGTTGAACATGATTTTATTCAAGGGTTTTATTTCCAGGGAATGCACATACTCTCTATATATCATTCATTATCATTATATATCATTTTTATATACGTAAAATTATATAGATATATTATTATGGTTTACGTATTTTATATTTTACAAATATTATTAGTAGTATAGCAATATAATGTATATTAACTTTAAATATTATTGTTTATAATATAAATAATTACTCAATTTGTAATAGTACTACATTTATTTATTTATTTTATTTACCGTTATAAATGTAAGTAGTAATGTATCTATTATATTAGTATTAAATTACATTTTTTATATATTTATATACATAAATAAATACATAAATAAAAAAAAAATTATATTAGGTTACACTTTATTTTAATGTGTCATTGTTACAGTGTAATTAGACATTTAAGTACTGCGTAATATTAAGTAACTGCATGTACTTACTATAGGGCTAGGGTAGGATTAGGGTTTGGTTCAGGGTTAGTTGCATGTATTTATGCATAATTTATAGTTATTACTATAGTAACTACATGTAACATATGTAACAATGACACTGTAAAATAAAGTGTTACCTAGTATTATTACTTTGGCTCTATTTTGTGTACCAATCTAGCTTATACTTGAAACTTGCTATGTTCCTCATTTGTAAGTCACTTTGGAACAATGCATTAATGTAGATGATCAAATGAGCAGCAATAAGCCTACTTCCACATACAAACATTTATTCTCTCCACTAAGCACATTATTGTATAATTTTGGGCTTTGGTCTCCACACATCATGTGGTGGACCAAACCAACAAATTGAACTCTTCAGAACATCAACAACATACAAGAAAAATTACACCGCAAACGTCTTTGTCTGTGAATGACACATTTAGCACTTTCAGACTGGAATCTTTCATCTTATGAGATTTGGCTCTCTGAAGCATGATAAACCTGCTTAAAAAGGCTTTAACATGCTCACTCAGTCAAGAAAATTGCCCCAGTGATTCCAATTTCCCAAAACTGTGTGTCCTACATCCTTCAGAACGCGGGTCAGCTCTTTGTGTTTGACAGGAAGTTTGTTAACCCACCACAGGAGGGGTGGAACAAGACTACTTTCATTGCTTCCTGCTGACACAGTCACAGACATGAACTGATCCTAGATCAGACTTAAATCTGCTCTTAAGTTACTATAAGAAACCTTTGAACCATGCTATGCTAAATTACACTGAGTCGTGTGAGAAGCACTCAGACTGACATGCTGGTCATGTTGGTTTTATCATTCTTTTTTAAATGTGGGATAGTGGTGGTAAACAAGCGCTTGGTGTTGAGTGCTACCATCAAAGCAAAGACTGTATTTTGCAATATGTTGTTCTGCAAATGCTTTTGTTTTGCACAGGTCTATGAGGTCAATGTGCATTTATTTTTGCAAATATATGCTGCCTTAGCAATTACATTATCTTATCATATGTTGATTTAAAAAAAACAAAAACACATTGACCATTTTAAAGGCAACTTGCATCTTATCTTATACTCAAAAGATGTCAGTAAAAAAAAAAAGAAAAAAAAAGCGAAGTATATTTGCCATTAGGAATCTTGGGGAAACAAGCAAATGTTTGTTTGCAATCACCACTAAATAAAAATCATGAATGCAAAGCTGGAATCCTCTCTCTGCTGCAGGCTTCAAGAGAAAGGAGTTCAGAGGGAAACTAGCCATCGCCATCACCGCAAACTTCGTCAATCGTAACACCACAGCTGAGGCCAAAGTGGAGGAGATCAGCGGAGTGGCCTTCATCTTCAATCAGAAGTTCTTCCTGGAGCTCAGGGAGGAGACAGGTCAGGTGACCTACTGTGCATGCCCACAACAAGAGCTGGATGACAAAATGATTTAATGTTTTTAATACAAATTACATCATAAGTCAAATACTGACACATACTTGGAATCATTCCGTAATGGTTCCCTCCTTAAAGTGGAGATGAGCAAAACTTGATTGTATTCTTCTTCTGAGACAGATGTAATTTGTCAAAGTTATTAATAGAGCTTAATTCATCTTACACAGCGATTCATAAAACACCAGCAACAATAGTCATTCATTGGTAAACACTTTGCACAGTCATGCTAATTGACCTCATTTATCTTTTGTACAGGGATTGATTTGGAAAACATCGTCTATTACAGGGACAACACGCACTACTTTGTCATGACTGCAAAGAAACAAAGCTTGCTGGATAAGGGTGTGATCATCAATGTGAGTTGTGGGCTGTTCATGGTGAACGGTTTAGTGTCTTCAGTGTGTCTATGTTGTGTGAGCATGAAATGCCACAATATATTGGAGTTTAAAAAAATGTAATAAATATGTAACAATTGAAATGTTGGAGTTTAAAAACTATTTTGTACGTTTTATTTACATCAACAAATATTATAGTAATGAGTATTTAGTAATAAAATATGTATTTAAGTGTATTTAATTTGAATTTTTCTAAATTAATTTGTAAAGCATTTAAACATCATGGTAGTATTTGTTGTACTGCCTTTAAGTCTTATATAATCTGATTTTATCATTTATTTTTTTAGATCATTTTAAATGTTTATCACATAAGATGTAGTTTAGTAGTAAGGTAAGGACTTGGATTAGAGATCTTTAATGATTGTAATGTGCTTAATTTGCAAATTATAAAAATCTATATAGAAGATCCTCACTATTATGTAAAAACAATCATTTGTGTGTTTGTGTAAGTGTACATGTGCTATGGCGAATATTAGTTTTCCTATTATAACCATTACAAAGTGGATATTTTGTTCTTTGAGTGCATTAGAAAGAACTATTTCATGTTTATTATGAAAAGAAACGCTATCAGGAAGCCTTGTGTTGGTGTCTGTGTTAGATGTAGTTTCTCAGAGTATCATACAGGATATTACAGCACAGCTGCTGAGTGATTGAAGCTCTGTGTAGTGTTTTGAGTTCGTCTGGAGTTCTCTCAGGCCCTTAGACAGCGGCCCCGACCGGTGCTCTCAGTGGAGTCTATTGAAACCCTGATGATGAAACATGGCTCATAATTCCAGGATTATGATGCTGCTGCTGTACAATCCACTTAACCTTAAGCTGCTTGTTGCAGTCAAATTTGCCCTATTGTTTTGACATGCCTTGATAGGATTGTTTGTGATTACTTAACATCCATGCACATGCACCTAAAACTGATCTCAGTTATCACAGTGGCCCTATAAAGTATTGACACTTTAGTTGCATTGAATGATGATATTTTATTTTAAACAATGATAGTGCAAGTACACTTTAAGAATTTTTTCTCAGAATATTTTATTTAGTTAATATTTCAAATGTAATATGTTTTTTGTTTTTTTGCCTTAATTTTCCATTTAAAAGCACGTTTCCTCTGTTTTTTTCCCCATTCCCAGGACTATATTGAGACCGAACGGCTGTTGGCAAATGACAATGTGAACCAAGAGGCTTTGCTCTCGTATGCCCGTGAGGCTGCGGATTTTGGCACAAACTACCAGCTGCCCTCTTTGGATTACGCCATCAACCACTATGGCCAGCCAGATGTGGCCATGTTTGACTTCACCTGCATGTACGCCTCGGAGAACGCTGCACTGGTGAGGGAAAAGAACGGACATCAGCTGCTGGTGGCGCTGGTTGGAGATAGTCTTCTGGAGGTAGGCGTCATCTTATAGCATACTGTATATGAGGAGAAAGATCAATAGTTACATTCTTGATTTTATAGTTGTTTTTTTTTCTAATTAAAAAAAATATTTGTACTATATAATTATATTAGAAATGTATTGTGTGTATATATTATGTATAATGATAATGAATATATATTATGATATTATAATTTAAGTAAATAATTAACTTGAATTTCAGAATATTTTGTCCACCTTTTGCTTTAATATCAGCATAACTTAAACTACACATCACGAACCTTAAATTTTTACTTATTTTACTTCTATACTTTTTTGTTTTGTGCTCTTCGGTCATTTGTGACAATTTTACGTTTTGTTTTTTTAGAATTCTTTTCTTAATCAGAATGGTACAAAACTTGGTAAAGGTTTTGGCACTTGCTATGTAAATACACACACAAAAAAAAAAAATCATGGACATGATTTGAAAAGGTTAAATTATCCTTAAAACAAGTCACACGTGTATTCCTCGTCCAACTCGAACGAACGAACGAACGAATTTCATCTAGTGGAAATGTCTGGTACTGCGCCCCAAACAAAATCTTACTGAAAGCAAATTTTTTTTAAACATTTTTAAGACCTAAAATTTGAAACACAAGTTTTTTAGATTTATGGCTTTGTTTTTCTCACAGTTTTGGAGTATAAACATGTTTTGGAAAATATGCATTTCATATAATATTTAAGTGTAGTGTTTTTGTGCATTTTTCAAACTTTAAGTTCACAAACTTTAAACTCTTTCACTTCAGCAATAATCTGCAAAGTGTCTTTAAAAAGAGACTAAACTAAACTAAAATGTCTGTGCTTCATAACGTTCAAGATTTATTACGGTTTAAGCTGGAAATTTTATTTCTATTCTTAAAGTGGTTCACGTAATAAATGGATTATAACTACAGTATAAATATAATTTAGTACAATAAAATCCCCTAAAAATACTAAATATTAAATAAACATTATCGAACCAAAATATAGTATATTCATTTCATTGAAATAAAATAAAAAATCTGTCTTTTTTTTTTTTTGCCATGCAAGGAACACCAGAGGGTTAAATGTTTAAATTAGATTTAAATGTATTTTTGTAATGATTCACTTTTTTTTTTTTTTAAGATTTAATTTTGGACCCCACTGCATGTCTAAAATTAAACAGACAAAAGATAGTTTACTTTAGGTTTAAATATTTGCTGAGTTGCAACATGCCGCTTGACTGTACAGTGTTTTGTTTAGTGTGGCCTGTAAACATGCCATGTTTTCTCTTCATCTCATCGGTCTCCAGCCTTTCTGGCCCATGGGGACAGGATGTGCTCGAGGGTTTCTGGCTGCCTTTGACACAGTGTGGATGGTGAAGAGTTGGGCTCAGGGCAAAGGACCCCTTGATCTTCTGTCAGAGAGGTGCGAACATTCTCCATCACCGCTGCAACTCTCCAATGAAAAATATAAAAAAAATTGGTAAAAAAAAACCCCAATGCCCTCTTTTTTTTTCTTTTTTTTTTTTATTATAGGGAGAGCATCTATAGGCTTCTGCCTCAGACGACCGCAGAAAATATCTCAAAAAACTTTGAGCAGTACACCATAGACCCCGCCACACGTTACCCCAACCTCAACTCATCCTGTGTACGACCACATCAGGTGAGGCCGCTGCCCATTATCACCATATGCATCTGTCTTCCACCTGTGAATCCTAATCTTTCTGTTTCAGGTGCGACATCTGTACATTAACGGCGAGCAGGACTTAAGTTCTCTGGAGCGCAGTGGACCCACACGCAGATCCGCAAACATCTCCAGACGAGGTAGATTCAATATTGTTTGTCTTACAAAGATGGCAGCAAATTTAACTGCTTGATTCTGTTCTGATGTTGAGACTACGATCACAAAAATCAATGCAAATTCAACCGATCCCTGCATTTGCTTTGCAACAACTTGCAATTTTGGCTTATTTCTGCATTTCCACATAAAATTGGAAAAAGAAAGCAATATCAGGTAATGATTCCCCCTTAACTCTGTGCTATAATCACAATATATGACTAATGTCTTATTTTCACTCAGCCCAAATTTCAAAATCTCATTCAGATTCCTCATACTCTAATTAGTGAATATGACGTAGTGGCACCATGAGACCCATGTTTGGCTTATATTGGCTTCACCTGGATGTGGCCTCACAGGAACAAAGATTTCCACACCCTCTACTCAATCAAAAGGGTCATGTTCCATAAAAGATTCAACAAAAGCATGTGCTGGCTTTTAGTAAACCTTATCACTTGCACTCTAGTGAGACTTTATGGGTTTTACTTCATGTGCAATTCAAATAATAATAACAATTATATTTATATGTATGTATGAATGAATGAATGAATGAATTTAAATAAAAATGTTTTGTAACATAAATGTCTTTACATCACTTTTCATCAGTTTAACGAGTCCTTGATGAATAAAAGTATTAATCAAAATAAATGAATATCACTGATCCCAAACTGGCAAGTATTATAAAGAACAGGGTCTTATTTGTCAACATTCAACATTTTATCTCTGAATATGTATAATGGAATATAAGTTTCCCACTCAAAAAAGATTCTAAACCTCCTAATGATGGTACAATTTGATTTCAGAGTCCGAGGTGCGTCCCAGCCGGCTGCTGCTGTGGTGTCAGAAACAGACCCAGGGCTACAGGGGGGTAAATGTGACTGACCTCACGTCCTCCTGGAGAAGTGGCCTGGCTCTGTGCGCCCTCATTCACCGCGAGCGGCAGGACCTCATGTGAGCAAGACCCCACACAAAACTGGCTGCCATATTGATTGTCGCATGATCTCACTCTCATACGGTTTGACAAATGCTCCATTATTTAGCGCCTCTTTGATCTCACACGCGCGGCGGTAACTCCTTCCCTTAAGCCATCAAAACAAGTTGTTTCCTTTTACTGATGGACAATAGCTTTGATTTTTCAACCTCATTTCCCCTGCGGCTTTCGAAAGTAATTGTTTTTTATTCAGTAGGGTGAATAGATCAACAAGGACAAATAGGGAAGATAACTTTTTCCAAAAGAAAGGGGAACAAACAACATGCCCATGTCTTGACCTGTCCCTCTCACTATTCAAAACAAAACTCCGTAGAGCTTGCATCATGATTTACACTGGCATCATAAAGTAATTTTCACGTTTCTGAAATTGCCATAAATCTTGCAGCCCCTTCTGGATGTGAAGGAAAATGTGACGGGGACTCACAGTGAAATTATAAATCAGCTCATCCAGTCATCACACCATTCTGTGAGAGGTTGTTTGACAAATATTGTTGTTCGCCAAGGATACAGACTGTGAGAACAGATTCTCAGTTTAATGGAATGGCATTTCCACCTGATAAGGTCTTTTTTACCTGATTCTCTCTGCTGATCTGCCACTTAATCTCACTTCTGTGGTCTGTTCTCCCTCTCTTTGTGCCTTCCTCCAGTGATTTTAACTCCCTGAACGAGGCAGACTGCGCTAAAAACAACCAGTTGGCGTTTGACGTGGCAGAGCGGGAGTTTGGCATCCAGCCGGTCACCACAGGAAAGGAAATGGATTCCGAACGGGGGCCAGACAAGCTCATTATGGTGCTCTACCTATCCAAATATTATGAGATGTTCCGCAACTCAACTCAGTCCAACACAGGTAAGGCTTTCCTCACTATTGCACCTCAATAAAAAACCCAAATGAGTTTTGGGGTGTATCAGTAATGTATTGTTATTAAAAAGTCTGAAATTTGTCAAATGTACCCCATGCACCTCAAATTTATTCTAAAACTCTTCTTGAATATACTTTATGCCTGAAGATCTCCAATGCCACCATTTAAAGAATGTTGATCTCAACATTTGTCATATAACTCTGTTTTCAAATATAGATTGCATTAGCCAAAGAGCTGACTATTATTTCTCCATGCATTGCACTGGATAGCAGTGCATGTTGCACATTCTGCACGAGTTACAGCAAGGCATTTTAAAAATGTTGGCATCGCAGATGTTAACTTGCAGATTGTGGGGTGCGGTGTTAGCTTATGGTGTGCATCTGCTGTACACATGCTCTCTGGTTTTGAGCGTTCTCCAACTTGTAATGTATTAAGATTTTATTTTTAATCTCTCGCCTTTAAGCATGTACTGTAAGCTTCAGCAGTGTAGTATTACAGGTACATGCTAGCATCTTGTTGATAACGCTGGTGTGGTATTTGTTGAACACACACTGAAGTATGATGCTAAAGAGTCTTATGTTCTGTTTGCAGGTGTACCCAAAGAGACTGTTACAAATAATGAAGACTATTCATCAAAAACCGCAAACTCTCATTACAACTCGATAAATAACACACAGCCAAGGAAGAGAATCCCAAAGGTAGCGTTTTTACCCTGTTCACTTTCTCCCTTTAACCAGTGTAAACTGAACCTACATCTCACCCTAATGATGTAAAACACAATACCACTCCTTTATCCAAAGGTCGATAAGAAGTTGGAAGACAATGACACAAACAAAAAGAGGAAGAAGGCTAGCAGTCACCTGGAGGAGGTATGTAAACTTGCCCTTTTGGTGTTGAATGTTTTCTTTCTAAACATTCGCTTTTTATTGATTTTTCTTCCCCTAATTGGTCTGTTTCTTTCTCCAGCTAATGTCCAATCAGAGTGCGCCCCCTGTAGGTGAGAGAGAGGAACAGAAGGAAAATAAGGTGCGCTCCATGGCAACTCAACTGCTGGCCAGGTTTGAGGAGAACGCGCCAAGCTCTGGTTTGCGCAGACAGGTACGGCTCCACATCTCCTTTTTCTTTTCTTTTTTTTTCCGGGATCTAATCCGGCTCCTTAACCGTGCCTGTAATTCCATATGAATACCTGTCTTTGTGCGGTGAAAGTAAATCCTCCGCTTCATCATATGCAGGATCTGAGCATCACAGACCACGATGAAGATATTTGATTTGGATGCATGATGGTACATTTCAAAACATGACAGATGTTTTGTTTAACCGATGTCAGACAGATATTTTCTGTAGAGGTGATACAGACTTTCAAGAAGCATGTGTAGTGGTTTTTCAAGGAAAAAAGTTGAAATCAGAAGAATGAATGTTTTGACTAGTTGTAATCCCTAATGCAGTGCAATTGTGTTTTTTCACAGTCAGCCTGCTGTTTTGAGATTAGCAGCGGTCATTAAATGTTCTGGCTGCTCAATTATAGGCTTAAAGGATGTAGGTCACTCATGGAGCGTTAATTCTCCATAACTGAATATGAACATCTACAGTAATGAATGTTCTTTGCTGTGCAGTTGAAGTTGATCATAAGGCAATCTGAGGTTTTTATACCGTTTCATTCAGTTGCTCTGCTCTTAAGTTATAGTTATCCTTATGGTATTCGTTCTTGATGTGAACGGGCCTTTACACTTGCTTGCTCTCCTTTTTCTGTGGCTCTTTCAGATTTCCTCTGATCTCTTTCTATCTGTCCTGTTTCTTTCTGCATCTTTTATCTCCCCTGGTGCAATGTTACCGAAACTAGTCTGAATCTGAGACTGACTCTGCTGACAAGCCCGTATCTCTGGACATGACTGAAAACCCTCGCTTTGCCAAACCTAAGAGCCAGCCCGCACCCTCTCTGCCCCAGACCAAACCAAAATGGCAGGTATGCTCAGCATGCGCGTGTCAAACATCCATCATTCCAAATTACTTAGAATCACATGCATCAGTGTATTGATTTTCATGTGTGTGTCACTGCTGATGTGACGCACATCCATGACACGTCACTAGATCGACATTGTTCCTAGAATAACATTCCTATCAATCAATCATTGCGTATATGTTTTCCATTATCAGTCATTCCATGTCGTTCCAGTGGATGTTGATCCAGGAACACATCTTACTTGTGTAAATCATGTTAAAGGTCTTTTATGTGGTATGGTGAACGGGATTTCATGTTGAAGTACATGTTTGTTGATCCTGGAACAACATCCCTCAAATCTGATTGGTTGACTGGAATAAGTTTAAAGTTTGTCAAGTTAGGCTTACAACCAGTGTGCTTCAACATCAGTGTTATTCTGATTTTAGGGAGAAGTTATTGGTAGGGTTAGGTTTAGAGGTAGGGATGGGGTTTAGGAATAAATTTTAGGGATGCACTGATATATGCACCTATGCCAATAAGCCAATAATCATTTCATGTTATGGCTGATAACCAAATTTATACTATTTTTTTATTATTTAATTTTTAAATAAAATTCAAATTTAAATGATTTAATAATTTAATTTAAAATGTTTTAAAGAAAATGTAATAAAACAAATTTATACTATTTTGTATACATTTCTTTTAAAAATCCCATTTAAATGATTTAATAAAATTTAATATAAAATGTTTTTAAGAATGTAATAAAACAAATTTATACTTTTTTTTAAATACATTTTTCAAAATAAAAATTTAATTATTTAATAAAATAATTTAATGTTTTAAAGAAAATGTGATAATTCTTTTTTTTTTTTTTTATGAATGTAAATGATGTTGCAAGTCAATTTAAGCATCACAACATTATAATGTAGTTAAAGAAAAATGGATATTCATTTTAAGATTTGAGATTATATTTAGGTGTTATGAATTACCAATTAATTTCATTATTTAAAATAACTCTTCTAAATTATTACAGATTACCTTTAAGTGCCAGCAGAAATAATCTAAATGTAAAATAGGAAATAAGCATGAACAATTAAAATATCCAATATCCTCAGTACAAAAAGTGGAAAAAACTATGGCACTCATGCATCCCTAATAATTTTTTAGTGAATCTGGCTTCAACTTGTGCCCTGTGTCCTTTCAGCCATCTCCTTATCTAAGACTGCTTGAATCTCACACGCGGAATGAGACCCACGAGCACTCAGAAATCCAGTCCGACTACAAAAACACTGAAATTCCCTCAAGTTATCAAGCCAGCGAGTCTCGTCCCAGATCTCCTCACATTCCCTTCAAAGTGCTCCAGTCGGATAGCCATCTGTCCTCATCGACAGCACACCCCTCAGATTCACCCCCGTCGTTCACACCAGCCCTCGGCGGGACGTTGCACTGCCTGCAGAAGCTGGAAGAGGAAGTCAGTCAGGTGAATGCTGGGGATGCATGGATCCAAACCTGTTACATTTCTAAAACGGATCAATTAAAACACTTTAGGAACTGCATAGGAAATATCTGGCAACCATCCGCAAAGTTAATGCCATCACTGCGTTTTTTTTTTTTTTTTTACTTGGATTGAGCATGAGGAAAGCATCTAGATCTATTTTTCCTTACTTCATTTGAGGTTGCATGCCATGCATGAATATTTTTATTGTAAACTTATAATTTGTTTTTGTTTTTTATTATTGCTACAGATATTCATGGGTTTACTTTCCTTTCTGTTTTGTGATGCTTTCTGTGTCATCTGCCTTGGAATTATTTGCAGAGAAAAGTGCAAGCTGAAATGACTAGACAATTCAACAAAAAGAGCATTAAAGAGCGAGCTCAGCAACTGAACGGTCTGTTCACTGGCAAACCACCTCAACCTCAGGTGAAAGAGAAGAGTTGCCCGTGCAAGTGCATCACTAATATCTGAGCATGATACTTGCTGTGTGTTCACAAAACTTCAGTGGCCAGTTTAGTGTGTGTTACCGAGCGAGTATGTGAACTGAGTGCTTTTGGTCTTTGATCTGAGTGAAAATAGCCTCAATATCTACAACATTTAATCTCGAACTGTGTTCAGTTTCTGCTCGGTTAGTTTGCCCTTACCTGACCTCTCGAGGGATTTTCCCTCTCAGAGGTTGAAAGAACTCCAGCATCCGGTGATCTCCATGCTTTATTTACAGTGACCTTTTCTTTTTCATCCTGACTTACATAATTATTGAACACAACAACTGAAGCAGAATAAACGCAGAACAGTTTGTTTGCTCAGCACGCTTTCATTTCAGCAGAACTAATCAGGAATGCATAAAATAGGCCCGTTACGGTTGGCAGTTTTGCTGAATGGAGTCCTCTGTTCTCCCGTTCTGTCTTTCACTTTTTCATTCTCTACTAGAGAGACCAATATGATTATTTTAAGATATGTATAACTTGTTGTTGTTGTTGTTATTATTATTATTATTATTATTATTATTATTATTTTTATTTTTATTTTTATTTTATTTTTTTATTATTATTTATTATTTTTATTATTATTATATATATATTTTTTTTAATTATTGTTTTTATTATTATTATTATTATTATTATTATTATTTTATTATTATTATTATTATTATTATTATTATTGTTTATTGTAGTAGTTCATTTATATATGTAATAAAACCATACATATTTAAAGTCATACTCGTCATTTCAATATTAGCTACACAATGATAATAATAATAATAATAATAATAATAATAGATTAGTATTATTATTATTTATTGTAGTAGTAGTTTGTGTATGTAAAATACATATTTAAAGTCATACTCTTGTTTCAATATTAGCTACACAATAATAATAATAATAATAATAATAATAATAATTTATTTTATTACTAGTAATTTATTTACAAAAAATAACAAATATGACCAAATATATTATTGTTAATGTTACACTACTACTACTACTACTACTACTACTACTACTACTACTACTACTAATAAATGAA
This sequence comes from Rutilus rutilus, assembly GCF_951802725.1. Classification (NCBI taxonomy): domain Eukaryota; kingdom Metazoa; phylum Chordata; class Actinopteri; order Cypriniformes; family Leuciscidae; genus Rutilus; species Rutilus rutilus. The sequence continues at coordinate 12,617,464 of NC_140233.1, forward strand.
TCAGTTTATTATTATTATTATTATTATTATTGGTGTTTATATATGTATTATAACAATAAATATTTAAAGTAATACTGATATTTCAATATTAGCAACATAATAGTTTTATTATTATTATTATTATTATTATCACTACTATTAGTAGTTTTTTTTTACAAATATTTTATATAATACTAATTATCTGAAAAAAAAAAAAAAAATATATATATATATATATATATATATATATATATATATATATATTGGCTACAATAATAATAGCTGATTCCTTTATTGTTATCATTGTTAATATGAACAAATATATATTATTTTTATTACACTACTACTTATAATAATAATAATAATAATAATAATAATAATAATAATAATAATAAATGAATCAGTTTATTATTATTATTAGTAGTAGTAGTGTAATAACATCAATAATTACAATATAATAATATGATTATTATTATTAATAATAATATGATTATTATTAATAATAATAATAATAATAATAACTAGATGCGAAAGTTCGTCGAGACAAACTTTAAGTTGGCTTGAGAAAGTTTGGAGCAGAACGTTTTTTGCTAGGCGGTTGCTAGGGTCTTTTGGGTGGTTGCTAGGCGGTTGCTAGGGTGTTTTGGGTGGTTGCTAGGATATTTTGGGTGGTTGCTAGGGTCTTTTGGGTGGTTGCTAGGGTATTTTGGGTGGTTGCTAGGGTGTTCTGGGTGGTTGCTAGGCGGTTGCTAGGGTGTTCTGGGTGGTTGCTAGGGTCTTTTGGGTGGTTGCTAGGCGGTTGCTAGGGTGTTTTGGGTGGTTGCTAGGATATTTTCGGTGGTTGCTAGGGTCTTTTGGGTGGTTGCTAGGCGGTTGCTAGGGTATTTCTGGTGGTTGCTAGGGTCTTTTGGGTGGTTGCTAGGGTGTTTTGGGTGGTTGCTAGGATATTTTGGGTGGTTGCTAGGGTCTTTTGGGTGGTTTCTAGGCGGTTGCTAGGGTGTTTTGGGTGGTTGCTAGGATATTTTGGGTGGTTGCTAGGTGGTTGCTAGGGTCTTTTGGGTGGTTGCTAGGTGGTTGCTAGGGTATTCTGGGTGGTTGCTAGAGTATTCTGGGTGGTTGCTAGGCGGTTGCTAGGGTGTTCTGAGTGGTTGCTAGGGTGTTGCTAGGCGGTTGCTAAGGTATTCTGGGTGGTTGCTAGGGTGTTCTGGGTGGTTGCTATGGTGTTGCTAGGCGGTTGCTAGGGTATTCTGGGTGGTTGCTATGGTGTTGCTAGGGTATTCTGGGTGGTTGCTATGGTGTTGCTAGGCGGTTGCTAGGGTGTTCTGGGTGGTTGTTATGGTGTTGCTAGGGGGTTGCTACGGTATTCTGGGTGGTTGCTAGGCGGTTGCTAGGGTATTTTGGGTGGTTGCTAGGGTGTTTTGGGTGGTTGCTAGGGTGTTTTGGGTGGTTGCTAGGCGGTTGCCAGGGTCTTTTGTGTGGTTGCTAGGCGGTTGCTAGGGTGTTCTGGGTGGTTGCTAGGATATTTTGGGTGGTTGCTAGGGTCTTTTGGGTGGTTGCTAGGGTATTTTGGGTGGTTGCTAGGCGGTTGCTAGGGTGTTTTGGGTGGTTGCTAGGCGGTTTTGGGTGGTTGCTAGGCGGTTGCTAGGGTATTTTGGGTGGTTGCTAGGGTGTTCTGGGTGGTTGCTAGGCAGTTGCTAGGGTGTTATGGGTGGTTGCTATGGTGTTGCTAGGCGTTGCTAAGGTATTCTGGGGGGTTGCTAGGTGGTGGCCAGGGTGTTTTGGGTGGTTGCTAGGCTGTTTTGGGTGGTTGCTAGGGTATTCTGGGTGGTTGCTAGGGTCTTTTGGGTGGTTGCTAGGGTCTTTTGGGTGGTTGCTAGGGTCTTTTGGGTGGTTGCTAGGCGGTTGCTAGGGTCTTTTGGGTGGTTGCTAGGGTCTTTTGGGTGGTTGCTACGGTGTTCTGGGTGGTTGCTAGGGTCTTTTGGGTGGTTGCTAGGCGGTTGCTAGGGTGTTCTGGGGGGTTGCTATGGTATTCAGGGCGGTTGATATGGTGTTACTAGGTGGTTGGTAGTTATCACAGATGGTTACTATGGAGTTTTTATAGAGTTCTTAGCATGATCTTGGCATGATTTAACACTTAACTAATCGCTATTAGCATGTAGCTATTCACTGCTAGCATATGTAGCATGTTGGAAGTGCTGTTTGCTAGCATGAGTCAAAAGAGCCAAACCTCATCTCTATACGATGTTCTGATACAGAGATATAGGTCTTGCAAAACGGTTGCTAGGGTACTCAAGTTTGGTTGCTATGGAGTTGCTTGGGAGCTGGGAGCTTTAAACTTAAGAAGTTTAAATTGGTTTGAAGTTTAAAGTAGTTTAAAGTAGTTTGAAGTTTATGATAGATATATAAATAAGTTAGATAGATACAAACAAACACACACACACACACACACACACACACACACACACACACACACACACACACAGACTACCTCGCTCACACACTCACTCAGACACACACACACACACACACACACACACACACTCAGAGTTTATGAGTTTAGAGTTTATAAGTGTACAAGTTTTTGAGTTTAGAGTTTATAAGTTTAAATGAGTTTAGAGTTCAGAATTTATTAATTTATGAGTTTAAGAGTTCATAAGTCTATGAATTCATGAGTTTATTAGTTAATTAGTTATTAAATTTAAGTTAATTAGTTTATAAGTGTATGAGATTAGAGTTTATTAGTTTAAATGAGTTTCATTGGCTAATATATATAGAATGGCAGTTTGAATTAGTTTTCAAGGGATTTAGATTTAAATTTTTGTCGGTTGGTGAGTTTGAATTTTTTTAGAATGCCCAATGTTAAGTCAATGGGAGTTTTTCCGAGTTTTGATCGTCATTTTTAGGAAAACCGTAAGTCCGATCAGTCTGAAAAGATAGAGCACACCGAGTCAGATCTGTTTGAGTGTCTGAGCCGATTTTGGAGTATGTAGAGTTAAAGCTCTAGGAGGAGTTTGAGTCAGATTTTTTAGTAAGAAGAATAATAATAATAACTAGATGCGAAAGTTCGTCGAGACAAACTTTAAGTTGGCTTGAGAAAGTTTGGACCGGAACGTTTTTTGCTAGGCGGTTGTTAGGATGTTATGGGTGGTCGCTATGGTGTTGCTAGGCGGTTGCTACGGTATTCTGGGTGGTTGCTAGGCGGTTGCTAGGGTATTTTGGGTGGTTGCTAGGGTGTTTTGGGTGGTTGCTAGGGTGTTTTGGGTGGTTGCTAGGCGGTTGCCAGGGTCTTTTGTGTGGTTGCTAGGTGGTTGCTAGGGTGTTCTGGGTGGTTGCTAGGATATTTTGGGTGGTTGCTAGGGTCTTTTGGGTGGTTGCTAGGGTATTTTGGGTGGTTGCTAGGCGGTTGCTAGGGTGTTTTGGGTGGTTGCTAGGCGGTTTTGGGTGGTTGCTAGGCGGTTGCTAGGGTATTTTGGGTGGTTGCTAGGGTGTTCTGGGTGGTTGCTAGGCAGTTATGGGTGGTTGCTATGGTGTTGCTAGGCGTTGCTAAGGTATTCTGGGTGGTTGCTAGGTGGTGGCCAGGGTGTTCTGGGTGGTTGCTAGGCTGTTTTGGGTGGTTGCTAGGGTATTCTGGGTGGTTGCTAGGGTCTTTTGGGTGGTTGCTAGGCGGTTGCTAGGGTCTTTTGGGTGGTTACTAGGGTCTTTTGGGTGGTTGCTACGGTGTTCTGGGTGGTTGCTAGGGTCTTTTGGGTGGTTGCTAGGCGGTTGCTAGGGTCTTTTGGGTGGTTGCTAGGGTCTTTTGGGTGGTTGCTACGGTGTTCTGGGTGGTTGCTAGGGTCTTTTGGGTGGTTGCTAGGCGGTTGCTAGGGTGTTCTGGGGGGTTGCTATGGTATTCAGGGCAGTTGATATGGTGTTACTAGGTGGTTGGTAGTTATCACAGATGGTTACTATGGAGTTTTTATAGAGTTCTTAGCATGATCTTGGCATGATTTAACACTTAACTAATCGCTATTAGCATGTAGCTATTCACTGCTAGCATATGTAGCGTGTTGGAAGTGCTGTTTGCTAGCATGAGTCAAAAGAGCCAAACCTCATCTCTATACGATGTTCTGATACAGAGATATAGGTCTTGCAAAACGGTTGCTAGGGTACTCAAGTTTGGTTGCTATGGAGTTGCTTGGGAGCTGGGAGCTTTAAACTTAAGAAGTTTAAATTGGTTTGAAGTTTAAAGTAGTTTAAAGTAGTTTGAAGTTTATGATAGATATATAAATAAGTTAGATAGATACAAACAAACAAACACACACACACACACACACACACACACACACACACTCTCACACAGACTACCTCGCTCACACACTCACTCAGACACACACACACACACACACACACACACACTCAGAGTTTATGAGTTTAGAGTTTATAAGTGTACAAGTTTTTGAGTTTAGAGTTTATAAGTTTAAATGAGTTTAGAGTTCAGAATTTATTAATTTATGAGTTTAAGAGTTCATAAGTCTATGAATTCATGAGTTTATTAGTTAATTAGTTATTAAATTTAAGTTAATTAGTTTATAAGTGTATGAGATTAGAGTTTATTAGTTTAAATGAGTTTCATTGGCTAATATATATAGAATGGCAGTTTGAATTAGTTTTCAAGGGATTTAGATTTAAATTTTTGTCGGTTGGTGAGTTTGAATTTTTTTAGAATGCCCAATGTTAAGTCAATGGGAGTTTTTCCGAGTTTTGATCGTCATTTTTAGGAAAACCGTAAGTCCGATCAGTCTGAAAAGATAGAGCACACCGAGTCAGATCTGTTTGAGTGTCTGAGCCGATTTTGGAGTATGTAGAGTTAAAGCTCTAGGAGGAGTTTGAGTCAGATTTTTTAGTAAGAAGAATAATAATAATAATAATAATAATAATAATAAGTTTAAATAGGATTTCAATATGTTGGCTCTCTCAAGCCAACTTAACTAGATGCGAAAGTTCGTCGAGACAAACTTTAAGTTGGCTTGAGAAAGTTTGGAGCAGAACGTTTTTTGCTAGGCGGTTGCTAGGATGTTATGGGTGGTTGCTATGGTGTTGCTAGGGTATTTTGGGCGGTTTGCTAGGGTGTTCTGGGTGGTTGCTAGGTGGTTGCTAGGGTGTCCTGGGTGGTTGCTAAGGTCTTTTGGGTGGTTGCTAGGCAGTTGCTAGGGTTTTCTGGGTGGTTGCTAGGCTGTTTTGGGTGGTTGCTAGGCGGTTGCTAGGATATTTCTGATGGTTGCTAGGGTCTTTTGGGTGGTTGCTAGGCGGTTGCTAGGATATTTTGGGTGGTTGCTAGGGTCTTTTGGGTGGTTGCTAGGCGGTTGCTAGGATATTTTAGGTGGTTGCTAGGGTCTTTTGGGTGGTTGCTAGGCGGTTGCTAGGGTCTTTTGGGTGGTTGCTAGGCGGTTGCTAGGGTGTTTTGGGTGGTTGCTAGGATGTTTTGGGTGGTTGCTAGGCGGTTGCTAGGGTGTTTTGGGTGGTTGCTAGGATATTTTGGGTGGTTGCTAGGGTCTTTTGGGTGGTTGCTAGGCGGTTGCTAGGGTGTTCTGGGTTGTTGCTAGGCTGTTTTGGTTGGTTGCTAGGATATTCTGGGTGGTTGCTAGGCAGTTGCTAGGATATTTCTGGTGGTTGCTAGGGTCTTTTGGGTGGTTGCTAGGCGGTTGCTAGGATATTTTGGTTGGTTGCTAGGGTCTTTTGGGTGGTTGCTAGGCAGTTGCTAGGGTCTTTTGGGTGGTTGCTAGGGTCTTTTGGGTGGTTGCTAGGCGGTTGCTAGGGTTTCTGGGTGGTTGCTAGGGTATTTTGGGTGGTTGCTACGGTGTTCTGGGTGGTTGCTAGGGTCTTTTGGGTGGTTGCTAGGCGGTTGCTAGGGTGTTCTGGGGGGTTGCTATGGTATTCAGGGCGGTTGATATGGTGTTACTAGGTGGTTGGTAGTTGTCACAGATGGTTACTATGGAGTTTTTAGAGAGTTCTTAGCATGATCTTGGCATGATTTAACACTTAACTAATCACTATTAGCATGTAGCTATTCACTGCTAGCATGTGTAGTATGTTGGAAGTGCTGTTTGCTAGCATGAGTCAAAAGAGCCAAACCTCATCTCTATACGATGTTCTGATACAGAGATATAGGTCTTACAAAACGGTTGCTAGGGTACTCGAGTTTGGTTGCTATGGAGTTGCTTGGGAGCTGGAAGATTTAAACTTAAGAAGTTTATAGTGGTTTGAAGTTTACAGTAGTTTGAAGTTTATGACAGAGATAGAAAGATAAATAAGTTATATAGATACACACACACACACACACACACACACACACACACACTCACTCAGACTAACTCGCTCACACACTCACTCAGACACACACACACACACACACACACACACACACACACACACACTCTCAGAGTTTATGAGTTTAGAGTTTATAAGTGTATAAATTGATGAGTTTATAAGTGTACAAGTTTTTGAGTTTAGAGTTTATAAGTTTAAATGAGTTTAAGAGTTCAGAGTTTATTAATTTATGAGTTTAAGAGTTCATAAGTCTATGAATTCATGAGTTTATTAGTTAATTAGTTATTAAATTTAAGTTAATTAGTTTATAAGTGTATGAGATTAGAGTTTATTAGTTTAAATGAGTTTCATTGGCTAATATAAATAGAACGGCAGTTTGGTTTAGTCTTCAAGGTGTTTAGATTTGAATTTTTGTCGGTTGGTGAGTTTGAATCTGGATTTGAATTTTTTAGAATGCCCAATGTTAAGTCAATGGGAGTTTTTCCGAGTTTTGATCGTCATTTGTAGGAAAACCGTAAGTCCGATCAGTCTGAAAAGATATAGCACACCGAGTCAGATCTGTTTGAGTGTCTGAGCCGATTTTGGAGTATGTAGAGTTTGCTAGGATATTTTGGGTGGTTGCTAGGGTCTTTTGGGTGGTTGCTAGGGTATTTTGGGTTGTTGCTAGGCGGTTGCTAGGGTGTTTTGGGTGGTTGCTAGGCGGTTTTGGGTGGTTGCTAGGCGGTTTCTAGGGTATTTTGGGTGGTTGCTAGGGTGTTCTGGGTGGTTGCTAGGCAGTTGCTAGGGTGTTATGGGTGGTTGCTATGGTGTTGCTAGGCGTTGCTAAGGTATTCTGGGTGGTTGCTAGGTGGTGGCCAGGGTGTTCTGGGTGGTTGCTAGGCTGTTTTGGGTGGTTGCTAGGGTATTCTGGGTGGTTTCTAGGGTCTTTTGGGTGGTTGCTAGGGTCTTTTGGGTGGTTGCTAGGCGGTTGCTTGGGTCTTTTGGGTGGTTGCTAGGGTCTTTTGGGTGGTTGCTAGGCGGTTGCTAGGGTGTTCTGGGTGGTTGCTAGGATATTTTGGGTGGTTGCTATGCTGTTGCTAGGTGGTTGCTAGGGTATTCTGGGTGGTTGCTAGGCGGTTGCTAGGGTGTTTTGGGTGGTTGCTAGGCGGTTTTGGGTGGTTGCTAGGCGGTTGCTAGGGTATTTTGGGTGGTTGCTAGGGTGTTCTGGGTGGTTGCTAGGCAGTTTCTAGGGTGTTATGGGTGGTTGCTATGGTGTTGCTAGGCGTTGCTAAGGTATTCTGGGTGGTTGCTAGGTGGTGGCCAGGGTGTTCTGGGTGGTTGCTAGGCTGTTTTGGGTGGTTGCTAGGGTGTTTTGGGTGGTTGCTAGGGTATTCTGGGTGGTTGCTAGGGTCTTTTGGGTGGTTGCTAGGGTCTTTTGGGTGGTTGCTAGGCGGTTGCTAGGGTCTTTTGGGTGGTTGCTACGGTGTTCTGGGTGGTTGCTAGGGTCTTTTGGGTGGTTGCTAGGCGGTTGCTAGGGTGTTCTGGGGGGTTGCTATGGTATTCAGGGCGGTTGATATGGTGTTACTAGGTGGTTGGTAGTTATCACAGATGGTTACTATGGAGTTTTTATAGAGTTCTTAGCATGATCTTGGCATGATTTAACACTTAACTAATCGCTATTAGCATGTAGCTATTCACTGCTAGCATATGTAGCATGTTGGAAGTGCTGTTTGCTAGCATGAGTCAAAAGAGCCAAACCTCATCTCTATACGATGTTCTGATACAGAGATATAGGTCTTGCAAAACGGTTGCTAGGGTACTCAAGTTTGGTTGCTATGGAGTTGCTTGGGAGCTGGGAGCTTTAAACTTAAGAAGTTTAAATTGGTTTGAAGTTTAAAGTAGTTTAAAGTAGTTTGAAGTTTATGATAGATATATAAATAAGTTAGATAGATACAAACAACACACACACACACACACACACACACACACACACACACACACACACACACACACACACACACTCACTCAGACACACACACACACACACACACACACACACACTCAGAGTTTATGAGTTTAGAGTTTATAAGTGTACAAGTTTTTGAGTTTAGAGTTTATAAGTTTAAATGAGTTTAGAGTTCAGAATTTATTAATTTATGAGTTTAAGAGTTCATAAGTCTATGAATTCATGAGTTTATTAGTTAATTAGTTATTAAATTTAAGTTAATTAGTTTATAAGTGTATGAGATTAGAGTTTATTAGTTTAAATGAGTTTCATTGGCTAATATATATAGAATGGCAGTTTGAATTAGTTTTCAAGGGATTTAGATTTAAATTTTTGTCGGTTGGTGAGTTTGAATTTTTTTAGAATGCCCAATGTTAAGTCAATGGGAGTTTTTCCGAGTTTTGATCGTCATTTGTAGGAAAACCGTAAGTCCGATCAGTCTGAAAAGATATAGCACACTTGGTCAGATCAGTTTGAGTGTCTGAGCCGATTTTGGAGTATGTAGAGTTAAAGCTCTAGGACGAGTTTGAGTCAGATTTTTTAGTAAGAAGAATAATAATAATAATAAGTTTAAATAGGATTTCAATATGTTGGCTCTCTCAAGCCAACTTAACTAGATGCGAAAGTTCGTCGAGACAAACTTTAAGTTGGCTTGAGAAAGTTTGGACCAGAACGTTTTTTGCTAGGCGGTTGCTAGGATGTTATGGGTGGTCGCTATGGTGTTGCTAGGCGGTTGCTAGGGTATTTTGGGTGGTTGCTAGGCGGTTGCTAGGGTATTCTGGGTGGTTGCTAGGGTGTTTTGGGTGGTTGCTAGGCGGTTGCTAGGGTCTTTTGGGTGGTGGCTAGGCGGTTGCTAGGGTTTTTAGGTGGTTGCTAGGGTATTCTGGGTGGTTGCTAGGGTGTTTTGGGTGGTTGCTAGGGTGTTTTGGGTGGTTGCTAGGCGGTTGCTAGGGTATTTTGGGTGGTTGCTAGGGTATTCTGGGTGGTTGCTAGGGTGTTTTGGGTGGTTGCTAGGCGGTTGCCAGGATATTTTAGGTGGTTGCTAGGGTCTTTTGGGTGGTTGCTAGGCGGTTGCTAGGGTCTTTTGGGTGGTTGCTAGGATATTTTAGGTGGTTGCTAGGGTCTTTTGGGTGGTTGCTAGGCGGTTGCTAGGGTCTTTTGGGTGGTTGCTAGGCGGTTGCTAGGGTGTTTTGGGTGGTTGCTAGGGTCTTTTGGGTGGTTGATAGGCGTTTGCTAGGGTGTTTTGGGTGGTTGCTAGGATATTTTGGGTGGTTGCTAGGGTCTTTTGGGTGGTTGCTAGGCGATTGCTAGGGTGTTTTGGGTGGTTGCTAGGATATTTTGGGTGGTTGCTAGGGTCTTTTGGGTGGTTGCTAGGCGGTTACTAGGGTGTTTTGGGTGGTTGCTAGGGTATTTTGGGTGGTTGCTAGGGTCTTTTGGGTGGTTGCTAGGCGGTTGCTAGGGTGTTTTGGGTGGTTGCTAGGGTCTTTTGTGTGGTTGCTAGGCGGTTGCTAGGTCTTTTGGGTGGTTGCTAGGATATTTTGGGTGGTTGCTAGGGTATTTTGGGTGGTTGCTAGGGTGTTCTGGGTGGTTGCTAGGCGGTTGGTAGGGTGTTCTGGGTGGTTGCTAGGGTCTTTTGGGTAGTTGCTAGGCGGTTGCTAGGATATTTTGGGTAGTTGCTAGGGTCTTTTGGGTGGTTGCTAGGATATTTTCGGTGGTTGCTAGGGTCTTTTGGGTCGTTGCTAGGTGGTTGCTAGGGTATTTTGGGTGGTTGCTAGGATATTTTTGGTGGTTGCTAGGGTCTTTTGGGTGGTTGCTAGGCGGTTGCTAGGATATTTTGGGTGGTTGCTAGGGTCTTTTGGGTGGTTGCTAGGTGGTTGCTAGGGTGTTATGGGTGGTTGCTAGGTGTTGCTAGGCGGTTGCTAAGGTATTCAGGGTGGTTGATATGGTGTTACTAGGTGGCTGGTAGTTGTCACAGATGGTTACTATGGAGTTTTTATAGAGTTCTTAGCATGATCTTGGCATGATTTAACACTTAACTAATCACTATTAGCATGTAGCTATTCACTGCTAGCATGTGTAGTATGTTGGAAGTGATGTTTGCTAGCATGAGTCAAAAGAGCCAATCCTCATCTCTATACGATGTTCTGATACAGAGATATAGGTCTTACAAAACGGTTGCTAGGGTACTCGAGTTTGGTTGCTATGGAGTTGCTTGGGAGCTGGAAGATTTAAACTTAACAAGTTTATAGTGGTTTGAAGTTTACAGTAGTTTACAGTAGTTTGAAGTTTGACAGATAGATAAATAAGTTAGATAGACACACACACAAACACACAAACACACACACACACACACACACCCACTAACTCGCTCACACACTCACTCATAAACTCAGTGTGTGTGTCTGAGTTTAGAGTTTATAAGTGTATAAATTGATGAGTTTATAAGTGTATGAGTTCTTGAGTTTTGAGTTTATAAGTTTAAATCAGTTTAGAGTTTATAAGTTTAAATGAGATTAAGAGTTCAGTTTATTAATTTATGAGTTTAAGAGTTCATAAGTTTATGAATTCATGAGTTTATAAGTTAATTAGTTTATAAGTGTTTATAGTTTAGAGTTTATTAGTTTAAATGAGTCTCAATGGCTCATATAGTATATAGAACGGCAGTTTGGTTTAGTCTTCAAGGTGTTTAGATTTAAATTTTTGTCGGTTTGAATTTTTTAGAACTCCCCAATGTAAGTCAATGGGAGTTTTTGAATGAGTTTTTTCGAGTTTTGATCGTCATTTGTAGGAAAACCGTAAGTCCGATCAGTCTGAAAAGATAGAGCATACCGAGTCAGATCAGTTTGAGTGTCTGTGCCGAGTTTGGAGTATGTAGAGTTAAAGCTCTAAGAGGAGTTTGAGTTGTAAATTTTTAGGGTCAGAATAATAATAATAACTAGATGCGAAAGTTCGTTGAGACAAACTTTAAGTTGGCTTGAGAAAGTTTGGAGCAGAACGTTTTTTGCTAGGCGGTTGCTAAGATGTTATGGGTGGTTGCTTTGGTGTTGCTAGGGTATTTTGGGCGGTTGCTAGGGTGTCCTGGGTGGTTGCTAGGTGGTTGCTAGGGTGTCCTGGGTGGTTGCTAGGGTCTTTTGGGTGGTTGCTAGGCGGTTGCTAGGATATTTTCGGTGGTTGCTAGGCTCTTTTGGGTGGTTGCTAGGCGGTTGCTAGGGTATTTTGGGTGGTTGCTAGGATATTTTTGGTGGTTGCTAGGGTCTTTTGGGTGGTTGCTAGGCGGTTGCTAGGGTGTTTTGGGTGGTTGCTAGGATATTTTGGGTGGTTGCTAGGGTCTTTTGGGTGGTTGCTAGGGTCTTTTGGGTGGTTGCTAGGGTGTTTTGGGTGGTTGCTAGGGTCTTTTGGGTGGTTGCTAGGGTGTTCTGGGTGGTTGCTAGGCGGTTGCTAGGGTGTTCTGGGTGGTTGCTAGGCGGTTGCTAGGGTGTTTTGGGTGGTTGCTAGGGTCTTTTGGGCGGTTGCTAGGATATTTTGGGTGGTTGCTAGGGTCTTTTGGGTGGTTGCTAGGGTATTTTGGGTGGTTGCTAGGGTGTTCTGGGTGGTTGCTAGGCGGTTGCTAGGGTGTTCTGGGTGGTTGCTAGGGTCTTTTGGGTGGTTGCTAGGCAGTTGCTAGGGTGTTTTGGGTGGTTGCTAGGGTCTTTTGGGCGGTTGCTAGGATATTTTGGGTGGTTGCTAGGGTCTTTTGGGTGGTTGCTAGGGTATTTTGGGTGGTTGCTAGGGTGTTCTGGGTGGTTGCTAGGCGGTTGCTAGGGTGTTCTGGGTGGTTGCTAGGGTCTTTTTGGTGGTTGCTAGGCAGTTGCTAGGGTGTTTTGGGTGGTTGCTAGGATATTTTGGGTGGTTGCTAGGGTCTTTTGGGTGGTTGCTAGGCGGTTGCTAGGGTGTTTTGGGTGGTTGATAGGATATTTTGGGTGGTTGCTAGGGTCTTTTGGGTGGTTGCTAGGCGGTTGCTAGGGTGTTCTGGGTGGTTGCTATGGTATTCAGGGCAGTTGATATGGTGTTACTAGGTGGTTGGTAGTTGTCACAGATGGTTACTATGGAGTTTTTATAGAGTTCTTAGCATGATCTTGGCATGATTTAACACTTAACTAATTGCTATTAGCATGTAGCTATTCACTGCTAGCATGTGTAGTATGTTGGAAGTGATGTTTGCTAGCATGAGTCAAAAGAGCCAAACCTCATCTCTATACGATGTTCTGATACAGAGATATAGGTCTTACAAAACGGTTGCTAGGGTACTCGAGTTTGGTTGCTATGGAGTTGCTTGGGAGCTGGAAGATTTAAACTTAACAAGTTTATAGTGGTTTGAAGTTTACAGTAGTTTACAGTAGTTTGAAGTTTGACAGATAGATAAATAAGTTAGATAGACACACACACACACACACACACACACACACAAACACACAAACACACACATACACACACCCACTAACTCGCTCACACACTCACTCATAAACTCAGTGTGTGTGTCTGAGTTTATAAGTGTATAAATTGACAAGTTTATAAGTGTATGAGTTCTTGAGTTTTGAGTTTATAAGTTTAAATCAGTTTAGAGTTTATAAATTTAAATGAGATTAAGAGTTCAGAGTTTATTAATTTATGAGTTTAAGAGTTCATAAGTTTATGAATTCATGAGTTTATAAGTTAATTAGTTTATAAGTGTTTAGAGTTTAGAGTTTATTAGTTTAAATGAGTCTCAATGGCTCATATAGTATATAGAACGGCAGTTTGGTTTAGTCTTCAAGGTGTTTAGATTTAAATTTTTGTCGGTTTGAATTTTTTAGAACTCCCCAATGTAAGTCAATGGGAGTTTTTGAATGAGTTTTTTCGAGTTTTGATCGTCATTTGTAGGAAAACCGTAAGTCCGATCAGTCTGAAAAGATAGAGCATACCGAGTCAGATCAGTTTGAGTGTCTGTGCCGAGTTTGGAGTATATAGAGTTAAAGCTCTAAGAGGAGTTTGAGTTGTAAATTTTTAGGGTCAGAATAATAATAATAACTAGATGCGAAAGTTCGTCGAGACAAACTTTAAGTTGGCTTGAGAAAGTTTGGAGCAGAACGTTTTTTGCTAGGCGGTTGCTAGGATGTTATGGGTGGTTGCTAGGGTATTTTGGGCGGTTGCTAGGGTGTTCTGGGTGGTTGCTAGGTGGTTGCTAGGGTGTCCTGGGTGGTTGCTAAGGTCTTTTGGGTGGTTGCTAGGGTATTTTGGGTGGTTGCTAGGGTGTTCTAGGTGGTTGCTAGGGTATTCTGGGTGGTTGCTAGGCGGTTGCTAGGGGTTTCTGGGTGGTTGCTAGGCTGTTTTGGGTGGTTGCTAGGGTATTCTGGGTGGTTGCTAGGCGGTTGCTAGGATATTTCTGATGGTTGCTAGGGTCTTTTGGGTGGTTGCTAGGCGGTTGCTAGGATATTTTGGGTGGTTGCTAGGGTCTTTTGGGTGGTTGCTAGGCGGTTGCTAGGATATTTTGGGTGGTTGCTAGGGTCTTTTGGGTGGTTGCTAGGCGGTTGCTAGGATATTTTAGGTGGTTGCTAGGGTCTTTTGGGTGGTTGCTAGGCGGTTGCTAGGGTCTTTTGGGTGGTTGCTAGGGTCTTTTGGGTGGTTGCTTGGCGGTTGCTAGGGTGTTTTGGGTGGTTGCTAGGATGTTTTGGGTGGTTGCTAGGGTGTTTTGGGTGGTTGCTAGGATATTTTAGGTGGTTGCTAGGATATTTTGGGTGGTTGCTAGGGTCTTTTGGGTGGTTGCTAGGGTCTTTTGGGTGGTTGCTAGGCGGTTGCTAGGGTGTTTTGGGTGGTTGCTAGGATGTTTTGGGTGGTTGCTAGGGTCTTTTGGGTGGTTGCTAGGCGGTTGCTAGGGTGTTTTGGGTGGTTGCTAGGATATTTTGGGTGGTTGCTAGGGTCTTTTGGGTGGTTGCTAGGCGGTTGCTAGGGTGTTTTGGGTGGTTGCTAGGGTCTTTTGGGTGGTTGCTAGGGTATTTTGGGTGGTTGCTAGGGTGTTCTGGGTGGTTGCTAGGGTCTTTTGGGTGGTTGCTAGGGTGTTTTGGGTGGTTGCTAGGATATCTTGGGTGGTTGCTAGGGTGTTCTGGGTGGTTGCTAGGATATTTTTGGTGGTTGCTAGGGTCTTTTGGGTGGTTGCTAGGCGGTTGCTAGGGTGTTTTGGGTGGTTGCTAGGATATTTTGGGTGGTTGCTAGGTGGTTGCTAGGGTCTTTTGGGTGGTTGCTAGGTGGTTGCTAGGGTGTTATGGGTGGTTGCTAGGTGTTGCTAGGCGGTTGCTAAGGTATTCAGGGTGGTTGATATGGTGTTACTAGGTGGCTGGTAGTTGTCACAGATGGTTACTATGGAGTTTTTATAGAGTTCTTAGCATGATCTTGGCATGATTTAACACTTAACTAATCACTATTAGCATGTAGCTATTCGCTGCTAGCATGTGTAACATGTTGGAAGTGCTGTTTGCTAGCATGAGTCAAAAGAGCCAAACCTCATCTCTATACGATGTTCTGATACAGAGATATAGGTCTTACAAAACGGTTGCTAGGGTACTCGAGTTTGGTTGCTATGGAGTTGCTTGGGAGCTGGAAGATTTAAACTTAACAAGTTTATAGTGGTTTGAAGTTTACAGTAGTTTACAGTAGTTTGAAGTTTGACAGATAGATAAATAAGTTAGATAGACACACACACACACACACACACAAACACACAAACACACACATACACACACCCACTAACTCGCTCACACACTCACTCATAAACTCAGTGTGTGTGTCTGAGTTTAGAGTTTATAAGTGTATAAATTGACGAGTTTATAAGTGTATGAGTTCTTGAGTTTTGAGTTTATAAGTTTAAATCAGTTTAGAGTTTATAAGTTTAAATGAGATTAAGAGTTCAGAGTTTATTAATTTATGAGTTTAAGAGTTCATAAGTTTATGAATTCATGAGTTTATAAGTTAATTAGTTTATAAGTGTTTATAGTTTAGAGTTTATTAGTTTAAATGAGTCTCAATGGCTCATATAGTATATAGAACGGCAGTTTGGTTTAGTCTTCAAGGTGTTTAGATTAAAATTTTTGTCGGTTTGAATTTTTTAGAACTCCCCAATGTAAGTCAATGGAGTTTTTGAATGAGTTTTTTCGAGTTTTGATCGTCATTTTTAGGAAAACCGTAAGTCCGATCAGTCTGAAAAGATAGAGCATACCGAGTCAGATCAGTTTGAGTGTCTGTGCCGAGTTTGGAGTATATAGAGTTAAAGCTCTAAGAGGAGTTTGAGTTGTAAATTTTTAGGGTCAGAATAATAATAATAATAATAATAAGTTTAAATAGGATTTCAATATGTTGGCTCTCTCAAGCCAACTTAATAATAATAAGTTTAAATAGGATTTCAATATGTTGGCTCTCTCAAGCCAACTTAATAATAATAAGTTTAAATAGGATTTCAATATGTTGGCTCTCTCAAGCCAACTTAATAATAATAAGTTTAAATAGGATTTCAATATGTTGGCTCTCTCAAGCCAACTTAATAAATATCTGTCCTTTCCTTCTGTCATCTTCCATTCAGTGCCTGAATAATCTTTTTTTTCTTCTCCATCTTTCTGCTCTTCTGCTCTCCTCACACAGGCAGATGAAACTCCTTCCGTTTCTTCTTCTCCTTCTCCTTTCTCAGTCCACACTATCACAGAATGCTCTACTCTGTCTTGTCTTCTGTCCCCTGTTCCTTCAGTCCAACACGAGCAGGTAAAACATGATATGATTCTACTGATACTGGTCATTTCAGGAGCTCTCCTGTTGTTTCTGCTTTGAGTCACATCACAGTATTCAAAAGATCAGTTTGTTTTAAAGTAATGCTGAAAGGCATTTTCCCATTGGTTGTATAGTGCAGTGAAGATCCAGAAACACAGCTCAACCACAATAAACACGCAGATCGCTCTGAAATCAGACGTGTAGAGTGCCTTGACTCCTCCAAACAGGTATTCAAGCTGCTAAAAGTAGTCCAGTGACTAAAAAATCACTCTCCCCTACAGTTTTTCCACTTTTCTTCTCCTTTTCCTGATTTGCATTTACTCTCTATTCTCTCTTTTCCTTCACTACTGATTGCTAGAGAACAGTGGGGAAGGTTTCCTCTGCCATTGGGGTTAAAGCCGCTACATTGGCCATCTTATATGAGACCGATCACAGACCTAACAACCCCTTTACCCTCTCGCTGGTAAGCACCTTCCGTCCTGGGACAAGATGACCATGTTTAAGAGATACGGTTGTTTCTTCAGGCTGCAGAATCCTCAAATATAAAGAGAAGTCTTGATGTTCTTTTTTTAAAATGTGAATCAGAAGTCATTTCATGTTCCCAACAAAGATTCAGTCTGTATTGCTAAGTCACAGCCTCGGGATGTAGGGCAACATCATGGGCCCTATCTTGCACCCAGCGCAATTGACTTTGTTCACCGACGCATGTTTCATTCCTATTTTGCACCCGTGCAAAGCGCGCTTTTCCCTCCACAGAAGCACGTCGCTAAACTAGGGAATGAACTTGCGCTCTCTGGGCGGTTCAGCGCAAAAAAGGAGGCGTGTTTTGGCGCAAACGTTCCCTGGTGCTATTTTACTGTTCCATAAAACAATTGCGCCACTGGCCAGAAAAAACCTAGTCTAAAGTCAGTGACGCGTTGCGCGTTGTTCATTATGCTATTTTAAGGGCGCATGCTTGACCATAATGTATAGAGTGCACAAACGCTCATACACTGTGATTCTCTAATCTACACAAAGCAGCAGTTTTCATTTTTGCAAATCATATTATTACAAACGATAGATAGATAGATAGATAGATAGATAGATAGATAGATAGATAGATAGATAGATAGATAGATAGATAGATAGATAGATAGATAGATAGATAGATAATTTATTATAAATATAATAATTTATTATAAAAGCATACATCTAGCTTACACATTTACCACATTATTATATGCCTGTTTAGCCGAAGCTAATTTGGGTGTGTTTCTCCCATCCCCAATGTCACTTCTCTCTCTTTTACGGCCGTGACGAGAGCGTTGCTCTCCTCGGCTGTGAACCGCTCTTGACGCGCGCCTGGCAAATCCGCCGTTATAATAGCAATACGCCAAGGAAAAAGTGCGTCTGCTCTTAAAGGGAATGTGAGATGATGCTCTGATTGGTTTATTTCACGTTACGCCCAAACCACACCTATGAATAATGAAGCTACTTCAGACCAACCCCTTTTAGATTTGCGCCCGGCGCAAGAGTCATTTATCCCGCCGGGAAAATAGCAACAGCGCCGAGACCCGCCCACAAAGTTACTTGCGCTTTGCGCTTTGACACTTGCGTTTCAGATCGTTAAAATAGGGCCCCATGTGTTTTTCTTTAATTTCTCAGTTTTTTATATGTACACTGATGTGTTTAAATCTTGTGATCTGTAGAAAGTGGAAAAACTGCATATTCTTTTGCTGACGGCCACGACTTTGTGACATTTTCTGTAGTTAAGAGAGTCTTTGTCCACAGATAGAGGCCAGAAGGTGTGCAGAATCTGGGACGGTAATATATTTTTGTATCTGGCTCGAAGCACAAAGCTTTTCGGCTCATTTTTGCCAGGAAAATACTTCATGCTTTGGCTTAAGCGTTGGTTTATTGACCGATTAACTAAATATTATGCCCTTTTCATCTTGTGTGATTGCACAGTGTGACACTGACCTGCTAATAAGTTATAACTTATGCTAATAAGTGATCATTTGTGATCTTTTACTTCAAGTGGTTTCCTAGCAGTTTTTGCCCTAATTTTGCCCTAAAACAGCTGATCAGTGCTAGTAATATTTATTTATTTATTTATTTATTTATTTAATTTACTTAATTTATTTAATTTATTTATTATTTAGTTTTTATTTGTTTTATTTTCTTTATTTATTGTTTTTATTTGTTTTATTTTATTTATTGTTTTATTTATCGTTTTATTTATTCAAATTTTCCATTTATTTATTTATTTAATAAATTTTTTGTATTTTATCTTGTCCCTTTGAAACCGCACTTTGGTACACTTTTTCAAGGTGCTTTCTAAATAAATGTTGATTTGATTTGTTACTCATTGTAGTGCATCAGAACAGTATTGTAACAGCAAAATGTGTTGAATCCCTCATGAATGTTGAATGTTGTGTTTCAGACGAGCATGCGTAAGGAGTTTCCTCAGGGTCTGGGCGGCAGCGACACATGTCACTTCTGTAAGAAGCGTGTGTATATCATGGAGCGTCTCAGTGCGGAGGGATTCTTCTTCCACAGAGAGTGCTTCCGCTGTAACATCTGCGCCTGCACGCTTCGTCTGGGCGGTCATGCCTTTGACTCCAACCAAGGTGTGTTGTTCGTGAGGATTGTATTTATAATTAAATTACATTTTTATTCATTAGACTGCCATAGTGTTGAATGGAGAAAATGGTTTATACTCTTTTTCTTGCAGGCACTTTTTACTGCAAGCTGCACTTTTCTCAGCGAAAAATAAGCAGTAGGCATCGAAGAGGAGAGGTAATGTTCATATATTTAATTTTACTGAACAGATGTGGTCAGCCAATGTGTGTTTTTAAATTGACAACAGTCAGTAATAGAGTTTAGAGTTCATCATACAAAATATTTGACTGTAGAATGCTGCAGACTGTAGACAATAATTTTAGTTAATAGAAAATGAGGCACGCACACAATTTATAACATTTAAGTGAACTAATTGTTGTTGTTAATGTTATTAATAATTATTAATATTTACAAATCTAGATTATTATTTTTATTATTATTATTATTATTATTGTCATTATACATAATTTATTATTATTATTATTATTATTATTATTATTATCCAGTTATGTTGCCATAATAATAATTTTTATTATTATAAAATGAAAATATTATTATTGTTATTATGTGTTATGCTGGTATTATTTATAATATTATATAATTATTAGTGTTGTTGTTGTTGTTGTTGAGGTTTTTTATTATTATTATTGTTATTATTATTATCATTATTATTATTATTATTATTATTATTATCGTTATTATTATTATTATTATCGTTATTATTATTGTTATTATTATTATCATTATTATTATCGTTATTATTATTATTATCGTTATTATCACTAATATTGATTAACCATTTGCAGTATCCTTTGCACATTAAGTACTTTTAGATTGAGTTGCATTATATAATGTTATTTATATATAACATAGTTAGTTATATTTAACATAATATATATATATATATATATATATATATATATATATATATATATATATATATATATATATATATATATATATTTATTTATTTATTTATTTATTTATTTATATATTTATGTTTTATATATATATATATATATATGAAGAGTTCAGATGCAAAAACCTCTAAATGCCATCTGAAATTTTCTTCTAGAATGATCATTTTTATCAAGCTCGTATATTTAATTTCAATAATTTCACTTAAATGGCAATTAATAGGTAATTTTCATTGCATTGTAAGTGAAATTACTGAACTTAAATATACGAGCTTCATAAAAATGATCATTCTAGGAGGAAATTCCAGATGGCATTTTGAGGTTTTTGCATCTGAACTCTTCATATATATATATATATATATATATATATATATATATATATTTATTTATATATTTATATGTTATATATATATATAGTTAGAGGTATATATAAAGTTAGAAGTAACTTTTAGTATATTGTAAATGTGACTATCCTCTGTTTCTTTACATCACACAGATCAACGGAGGCAGCAGACCCTCGTCCAGCGCTAGCTCAGATTACACGGCCACCGACGGCCTCCGTGGCCAGCCCTCAGGTACCCTGACTTCCTTTATTAGGAAAAGTCTGCACTGGCCACTGCACGTGGGCCGCACACTGTTCGGTTCGCCCCGCCAGCTTGCCCGCTGGATGTATAAGGCGGTCCGGGCCACAGGGCTACACATCAGAGAGCGCCAGGAGGACTATGTATTCCTTTATGAGCTGCTGAGTCTGGGTGTGCCCTTCATGTACGTGCTGCATGAGATCACGTCCCAGATGAGCCGAGAGGCCGTCGCTCCCTCCCCAGTGAGCATGATGTAGTCACTCCAGCGGTACCAGGGGATCCGACTCTCTTAAAGGGGCTTCGGTACTGCTGGACTGACGAGGGAAGGGTCTTAAACTCTGTAGACCGGCTCAGTCCCTTACACTGCCATGCCTAGTTTATTTGCCAATATTACATTTTCAGTGTTGTGATTTGTACGAAAGCATCTTAAAGAGTCGGTTCACGCAAAATTCAAATTCTGTCATTTACTCACCCTCATGTCGCTTCAAACCTGTTTGACTTGCTTCTATGAAACACAAAAGATGAAAAATTCAGTGTTTTTGTACATCAGTGGAAGAAGCAAGTAAGTAATTCAGGTTTGGAACGACAAGAGAGAGAGTAAATGATGAGACAATTGTCATTTTTTGGTGAACTGTCCCTTTAAGCTGCAACTTTATTGGCCTACAGGGTTTAAGAATCATTCAGTGTTCGTATATTCATCTGAATGACAAACATAAGATCCAAAGCTGATAAACTAAGAGCACTTTACTGAAGGGTTTGCCGCTTCATCCTAACTGCCTGAAACTGCCGGTTAACGTTAAGGTTTGCATCTCCCCTTATGTTATGTGCAATGGAAATGCCAAACAGAATTAAAATGCATTTTGATGACTGTTAATGACGACATATTATAGCCTTTATATTTTTTTGTTGTTGTTGAAATGTTCACTATTTTTGTAGTTTACAGCGTTTTTGGGTACAACTACTTAAACTGTGGTTTTTTTTCTTTTCTTTTCTTTGTGATGTAATGCAAATAGTCGTTATTGGTGAAATGCATTGATTTTTCTAATGTTAAAGTGGAGGACATGTCCTTCGGGATCACCGTGAATAGGGCAACTTCAATTGTTTAATCAATTGGTGTTCAAACATTCCCCCTAAATGTGTGGTGTAAAGCTTTAAAATGTTTATTTTTTTTTTTTTCAGTGTCTAAGTGTACTGAACATGCATAATTATAATTCTTTTGCAAAATTCACCAATGATTTTAGTGCTATTTCTCTTCTAAATTTCCTCCTTTCTCTTCATATTTCATTCTTCCCATCCTGTCCCACATCATATATAGTCTGTTTCAAGTTTCCAATGCTCCAACCCCTGATTGGCTGAACCATGAGAGCAGGAACGCGATTGGCCTGCATGGGTCAGGTGATCAGGTTGTTTCGCTTCACACTGGCTCCCTGCATATTCCTTGACTATAATATTAACCCCCATTATTGTGAATGCAGCATGGGTCTAATGTATGAACATTTCTTAAGCATCACAAAACATCACTGTCCTTCACAGAAAGACGGTATTACGTTAGTTTGTACCCAGAGCTAACATACTAACAGAAGTGCACTTGAACGCTCGACTATCCCAGCATGCTTTTTGAATGCACTTTTTCTCGCTCACCGCGTCCCGTAAAGTAAACCTCCCTTCTTGTCTCTCTCCGTGTTTTGTCCTCTCTGTTGCAGAGGCTGCTTTACTATCCCAATCCCATGTAAGACCACTTTCTTGTTCCTTTTCCTAAAAACAAACTGAGGTCGTTATATAAGAAGACTTTAGTTTTGCACAATTTTAAAAGTCCTTTTGTTTTGTTTTTTTTGTCAATTTTAGCTTACTATTTCTTGTATATTTCACAATGAAAGACTGTTTATCTTAATTTATAATATATTTAAAACTTGTACGCATAAAATAAATCCATTTGTAACTCTAAAAGTTTGTTTCTGCCTTTTTGTCTGCCGACTCACTGAGCTTCCTGTGTAACCCACTGACGTCCCGAAGTGTTTGTGTTCATCAGTGCGGTGATGAAGAATTCTATACAAATATTTTACTGCCAAGCAATTAATATGAAAGGCAACACTATCACAGTTCAGCGCTCAATTAACCCCGTGCTAAATATATCACACCCACCATTCACAAACACAACCCTCCCCATTTTTGTTTTCACACTTTTTAACTTCACATCCCACGATTTCAAGCATTGGAACGGAAATAAAATGGATTTTTGGGGGGGTTTTTTGCCAAATATTTTTTTTTGGTACATACATCAGACCCATTTAAAAGTCTGAATTCTTGTCTAGTCCAACTCAACTTGGTTCTTTTGGGTCTTTTCTATCCTTTCCTTTTATCTTCTTTTGGGTACTGCATTGCCTCCTATTTTGAACTAAAATTATAGAATAATCATGAAAAAAAGACTATTAATTTTTAACCTTCATGTTCTGTTGAGGTTGACTTGATAATACAGTACATTTGAAAAATGAGAAAATATACCTTTATAACCTGACACACAAATGCATATTTATTGAGCTCTTAAAATGTCTTTGCGTCTCTCGCACCCCAAACAGAGCATGAGGGTTAAATTGAATATATTCAAATCCACGAATTTTGCTCATTTAAAACTTAAATTGCAAATACATTTATTTTTTATAAAGATTCACAGGGTCAAAAATGAATGAAAACATCTTAAAAGACCTCCTGCTATGTCTTTAACTCATTTGACAGACAAAAAAAATGCAGTATTGAGTGCATTATTCATGAATGACGATCATGGAGCGTATTAGAGGGAAAGAGTCTGCTAAATAGTGAAATATGAAAACTATTGTAAAGCATCAATCAAAACAGCCGTTCATACGGACTAGATTTGACTGTCCCTCAAGGTTATAATGTCTGCTTAACATTGAATAAGAGATGAGAAATTAGTTCATATTTAGGGATGTTTTCACATACCATCATCTAATGAAAGTTTCAAATACCTTTGTCATTCAAACAGGAATTCAGCTTTTACAAGCCATTGAAATAGTCAACTAAAGTCTTAAAGTTTAAGTTAGAAATTAGTTAGAAATGTTCGCTTCTAGGGACATGTATGTGGTATATAATAATATTATTAATAATGATCAATAATAATAATAATAATAATAACATATAATAATAATAATAATAATAATAAAATTATCTTAAATATTTTATTAATTTACTTCATTTATTATTACCACATAATAATAATAATAACAATAATAATGTAAATTTAATAAAGTAACTAAATTAAATTGATTTGAAGGTTATGTTGTAATAATATTGAGGATGTTAATTAATTAATTTATTATTGTTCATAATAATAATAATAATAATAATAAAGTAACTTAATTAATTAAAATAAGATTTGAAGATTGCATTTTATTAATAATTATCAATAAAATTAATTTTTTATTATTATTGTTATTATTATTATTCAGTATTGATAATAATGATAATGATAATAATAGTAATCATAATAAAATAAAGCTTTTATTTATTTATTATGTGGTATTATTAATAATAATAATAATAATAATAATAATGATCAATAATAATGATACAATCTGTATTGTGAAAAGCGCTATACAAATATACTTGACATAATAATAATAATAATAATAATACCAATACAAATTTAGTAATTAAATTAATAAATGTATTATTATTAATAATAATAATAATAATAATAATAATTAGTTGTTGTTGTGCTGGTGATGTACAAATATTTTTAAGGTACGTAGTCATTTCTCAACATAAAGAGCATGATAGCAGAAGTCCGGTTTCTGAATTGAGTTTTTCACGTGTGTGTGTGCGTGGACCCCGCAGGAGCCGAGTCAGACTCCAGAACTCAGAAGTGTTTGTGGAAGCCCAGCGCTCCGGCTGAGAGTACAGAGGTGCCGGCCCTCTCAGACTCAACAGAGCTCATAAACATGAGGTCGGTTCATAATACTCACGACAAATGCGAATTTCTAATCATTTACCATGACATGGAGCTATAAAATGTAGACTCGTATACTCCAGTCACGTGTGTTGACGGCCCATATGAGACTGAGCGATACTCTTATTTCATTATTTCCACTTTATCATGAACATTTTTAACTTTAGCATTAATAATAAATAATAATATTAATTATAATTAAGTATTATTTTTTTATTCATGATAAAATTATAATTTGTGTGAAAGCTAAAAACATCCCGTCTAATACATGCCTTTTATGTGCATATTTTTTGTAGTGAAGTCAAAGATTCATGTAAAAAGCCCGATCCTGCAGATTCTGCACCTGCATGTCTCGATTCTCAACTGCAGAAAGGTCAGTGAAAAGCTCTGGATGTTAGTTATATGTTCCTTGCAGTTTTACTATTTCACAGGATCTCACAGGATGGCCCCAAAATGTTTTTGGACACGTATAAGTCACACATCCAAGTGATTTACACACGTCCCTTTGATTTATACATTAATGATGGCTTAATTGTGTAAAATCAACACTTTTGAGCTAGTAAATAGTGGATTTTTGGAAGCGTTCATTCTGATGTCTTCTTTTCATCAGTGAAACACTCCACTGCAAAAGGAGAAATAACCAACAAAAACAACCTCTGGAGGAAGAAAATTCGATCCAGTAAGTATCATTCTTCCAGTGTTCCATGAAAAAACAACCCTGGGAACCTTCAAACACAGCAGAAGTGTTTTCCTTCCCATTGTGCTTGTGTTGTCAGCCACGATCTTAAACTATAGGTTGAGTTATTTTTCAGAGTCTCTGTGTCTCGACTGAACGCTTAACCTTGCTTGTTGTAGTGGCTGTGATGTCAGGTCCCACACGTGCACTAATCTGATTCTGAATTCATGTGTTTGTTAATCCTCACTGGATTATTATCAGGCGTCATACGTGTTCTATTTATAAAAGCTAATGCTGCTTTTGGTCACGCCTGAACACAATGTTCTTCATTATTAGGGCTCAATTTCTTTATATTTAGCTCTGAAGTAAATGACTGATCTGAAACCAAAACTCTGAAGGCTGCAGTATAGAAATAGTTTGTGACAACTTCATATAAAACTGTTTTTTTTAAAATGCTGGTCATATCCGCCCTCTTCTCTAGAGGGCGCTGCTGGTCTGTTTCACATCCATTGTTTCAGACGATACAAAAGCAATTACACTCTGTTCTGCAAATTTTGAGTGTTGCACTATATAATATGTTGTAGTTAGCATAATTTAGCCATCATTTACAGTGTCAGATTCCTTGCAAGCATAACTTGGCCAAAATAGATTAATTACAATTCTGAGAGTAATTAACCAGATTGAATGCTGAATTTCACTAATTATTTTGTTTCTAATTTTTAAAAACATTTGACTGAAGAATAACAATAATAATTAAAATAATATAATGATTACTATTATTGTCATTTATCATTCTTTAATTTAAGAACAATTCAATTATAAAATAATTATTATTTATCAACAATAGTAGTAATAATAATAATAATAATAATAATAATTTTTATTTTTATTTATTTTATGAATTTCACTATTGTTTCTCATTTTTTTAAAAGTTACTGAATTATTATTATTATTATTATTATTATTACATGGTTTAACAACAACAACAATAATGATAATGATGATGGTAATAATAAATTATTAATTTATTAACTTAGCACTGAAATAAATTGTGCTGGTGTTGTACAGACATTTTAAAGTGGGTAGCCATTTCTCAACATAGTATATGTATATTTAATATTACAATAATAGTACAATAATCTTTAATATTCATTTGTTTGTTTACTTTATTCACTATTTATAACTATGTACTGTTTCCAAAAAACCACTGAGTTATTATTTATATTATGTGATTTAATAACAACAATAATAATTTATTATGAATTTAGCTATGGAAAAAATGTAGTAGTAGTAGTAGTAGTAGTAGTAGTAGTAGTAGTAGTAGTAGTAGTAGTAGTAGTAGTAGTAGTAGTAGTAGTAGTAGTAGTAGTAGTAGTAGTAGTAGTAGTAGTAGTAGTAGTAGTAGTAGTAGTAGTAGTAGTAGGTCATTTAACCTTTTTTTATTACTATTACTAATGTTCATTAGATCTGTGATCACTTCTCAAAGCTCTTTTGTGGCATCGTTTCCTCACCCAGCCCTGCCCCTCGTCCTGCTTAAGAAATTTCACCGTGGGAAACCAGACGATAAAACCGAAGCCCCCGACAAGGAAGATGGAGACTCAGACTTTGAGGAGATCCATGAATCTGTAAACAGATTTTCATTCACTTTTTTGTCTGTCATTCTGTGTCATCACATCTATTTCCGAATGATCAGTCATTGCATCCAGCTATTAGGTGGTTTCTTGCCAAAACAGTGTATAAATTGTTTGATTTGTCACTGTTCTTAAGTTCCTATATATCCATGAGCTGTTAAAGATTGTCTTTTCTCACACAGCTCTCCCCAACAAAGCCTGCAACGCAGACTACAGAGTCTGACTGCCCCGTTCTGGAGGACAAGAACTCAACAGCTCTTGATGAGATCCCAAAGATCCCTCTATATCGCGCACATTTTCATCCTGAAACCCCAAAACCCAGCACTTCCTCTCCAGAGCCTGTCGTCCCAGCCGTTCCCTCAGAGGCGAACTCCTTCAGCCCCAAGAAGAAGCTCACGTTGTCTTTATCCGAGAAGGAGAAGCTGCTCAACTGGGAATTAACCACACCTGGAAAGCCCTCAACTTCTGAAGAGGAACAACATGACAGGACCTCTACGAATCCTCAGAACGATCAACCAGAACCAGAAGCTCCACCGAAACCAAGCCGTCCCCAACCTGAGCCCACTCCTCCACTCTTCGGCTTCCAACAGTGGGCCAACAGTCTCCGGAAGTCCTTCTCCTCCAGCAAAGGGAGCAACTCTGTGGTCCTCAGGAGAAACCGGCCTTTGAAAGCCAGGCCGTTGTCTGAGGGCTCCTTCAACCTCAGTGGCTTGCTTGGCAGCAGTATTCAGAGCAACCAGGATGAGGAACACAGCAGCGTGTCAACGGATGAAAGTCAGTCCAGAGCGAGGACTGGAAGCGAGCTCGCGACGTTACTGGAGCAGGTGGCTCTCGGCTCCAAGAAGGGCACAAAAGATGACATGGCCTCCTTACCGCCCAGAAAACTCAATTTCTTCTCCTCCCTGCGCATTAAGAGGAGCGAAGGAGACGACCAGAAAGACATCTTGACCATTCTTTCCAGGTTTAGAAGCAAAGGTAATTGCAGGTTGAAGTGCTTTAATGCTTTTCTGCAGTTTAAAATCAATAAATATAATGATAACGAAAAGCACAAAGTGTAAGAGGTAGAATGTTCTGCAGGAACACGTTCACTCTTCTGAACATAACCGTTACCGTCATCATGCATATGTAAGATATGTGAGTGAGTATTTAGAAATCAGGAATGGTGTGAGAACAGTGTGCTTGGGAAGTTTTTCATCTTGAAACCAAAAAAGTTTAAATCCCGTCTGGCTAGCGCTCTTCCCATAACGTTTTGAACTCATTTGATCACATACACGTCATCTCAGTACACACAGAAAGTAGCTCAGGCTAAAAAGAAGCTTTACTCATGAAGAGTGAAGCTGAAAGTTTGTTTATAATAAGAAAAATTGACCATGGATCATTCAGAATGGCAAACCTGGTGCCTCGAGTCGCATTCATCCGCATGAAGCACAACCAAAACAATGTTCTTCCACAAAATCACAATTTTTTAATTGCTAGAGGGACTTGGATGAGTTATATAGTGTAGCTTTAAATAAATCTAGTGTTTTGTTGACCCTAGACGATTAACATCAGCACTCGTTCTCACACGCTCCTCATTTCCAAGTGATAAGTCACATGACGTACGGCGTGTGCACAAACACATCGCGCTGCTTGTGTTAACTTCATTGTTATTATATGCAGCGCCGTTATCTCTTGTATTATAATCTCCCACCAGCTTTCATTATATTCCCTGCATGCAATAGTCAGGCAACTGTGAAACACGGCACTTTAATCTTGTGATGCATCAAAACAATATTCATTCCACGTTGTTGGCAGCACAATGATATAGTGATACAGTTTCATAAATGTAATTTCAAACAATGGATCGATTCTGATGCACAAATCTGGTTCACGTACATTCATATTCAGCATAACATAACAGAGTGCTGCAGGGAGGACATACTTTTGTAGGCCAAAACTCAGAAGAAAGTTAGCATTTCAGCACTTCTGAATTTATCGTCCTGAAGTCAATGGGTTTTTGGTCAAATGCATGAAATAATAATAAGGTTTGTGGTTAACACAAGCTCAAGATATTTTTACTTTATATTTTATGACATAAAATACATCAGTAATAGTATGTGATTTTTTTTTTTTTTTTTTTTAAGCTTTTAAATTTGTGTTGGCCTATAAAATGTATTATTATTATTATTATTATTATTATTATTATTTAATCATTATCATCGGACATTGGTTGGTTTATTTATTTACTTACTCGTTGATTTATTTCCGTATTGACTGATAAATCCCTATTTTTCAAATGTGCCTTGACCTAAAATAGTAATTAACAGCTTTACTAATATTATTATTATTATTATTATTATTTAATCGTCATCAGCTGATGTTGGATTTATTTATTCAATATTTATTAACTAATATTTAAATGTGAGTTGACCTAAAATTAACATTTTGTTGTTATTATTATTATTATTATTATTATTTAATGATTTTCAGCTGATTTTGTATATTTATTTACTTATTTATTAACTGATAAATCCCTATTTTTATGTGCCATGACCTAAAATAGTAATTAACATTTTGTTTTTATTGTTATTTAATCATCATCGATTGATTGATTGATTGATTGATTGATTACATTTTTAAATGTGCCTTCACCTAAAATAATTAACACTTTGTTGTTGTTGTTTCAGTCTGCTCTTATTTGTTTCTTTTGGTATTGACTGATAAATCCCTTGACCTAAATTCTAAAATAAAATTTGTATCCACAGCTTCTGCTCAGCAACCACAGCAACAGGAGTCCAACTCATCCAGTGAGGAGGACCATGAACCAGACTCACAAAGGGTAAACATCACTTCTCAGCACTTCTCTTAAAGAAACAGCTAATGTTATTGCAACTATGTTTGCAATCTTCTACAAATTCTACAAAACACAAAGTCCAGTTTGAACCATTACGTTTTTTGGCACCTCACAGAAGAAAAAGGAGAAGACTGCAGTCCAACAAACCAAGAGAGATCAGCTGAAAAGACTTCACAGGGCTCAGGTATGCCACATACACACACATTTACACACCTAAATGAGTCACCAGAGTGCTAATGTATTCCAATAAATGTAATCAATAAATATCAAGCTAGAGTGATAACCCTTGTTCAGCATAAGACTTATTTTTGCGTTTTTAGAATAAAAAAAATCACATCTATGAACTACTCTTTGAGGATGTTTTCAGGTTTTGTCAGATTTATCCTCTTTCTGGGGACATTTTCCCATAGATTTCACTGCAAAATATGCTTTAGAAACATACATATGAATTGCATATATTCAAGTTAATCAATGTAAATTGGGTTTGTCTTGTGTGATTGTCAGCAAATCCAAAGACAACTGGAGGAAGTTGAGGAGAAGCAGAGAGCTCTGGAGGAGAGAGGTGTGGCTCTGGAGAAGGTCCTCAGAGGAGAAACTGGTACGGAATATTCTAACACAGTCACACATTTTTACATCTGGAAATATATTATTTAAAGTGCCTCATTATCAGACCCATTGTCCCCCGTCTCCACCCACTCACTTTGTGATGGTGATATGATTATTTAAAGGGGTGTTATGACACTTATGACTTGCATTTCGGTTGCTGACAGTTATACAAATGAAGCACGCAATGTCGTTGGCCTATCAAGCATGCAAACTTGAGAAATATTTCGCAGCCACGAAAAAGATTTCACAACCTTATTCCATAGACTTGTTCTTGAATTCATTATTATATTATAGTAAACTCTATTGGTTTTGTTTTACCCTGTTTATTTCATATGTCGCACAGGAAGTCAGCAGGGAGTGACTAGATAGGGTGTGTCTGTGTGAACTTCCTGTTTCTCCTCTTAGATTGATTTGATGACGACAAACTTAATACTTACATACAATAAGATCTTTTTCTTTTTTAGTTTAGTATTTTACTTTTTTACTTTTTATTTAAATATTATAATATAAAAAAGATGTATAATTGTATTTTATATATATATATATATATATATATACACACACACACACACACACACACACACACACACACACACACACACACACACACATACACACACACATATACAT
Source organism: Rutilus rutilus (assembly GCF_951802725.1). Classification (NCBI taxonomy): domain Eukaryota; kingdom Metazoa; phylum Chordata; class Actinopteri; order Cypriniformes; family Leuciscidae; genus Rutilus; species Rutilus rutilus. The sequence continues at coordinate 12,647,942 of NC_140233.1, forward strand.
ATATATGTGTGTGTATATATTTTTTATTTTTAAACATTTATTTTTTATATTAATGTTTTATGTTATTGTGTATGTATTGTCAATGCATTGTGATTGTCCATAGAAAGATTTTGAAGCACAACATAAATACTATGTGAAGACTAACCCGGATCTTTATGGCATACACAAAGACAACAAATAATGCAAATAAACTGCTGCCTTATTGTTTGACTCTTTTTATAGAGGGTGAAAATTAGAGATTCAAATAATAGTGATTTGCATTCAAACTAAATGGCCATTTAGAATCAAAAATGATATTGAAATGACTGCAGAGGTAATGGGTTCTGTAAATAGGCCTAGAAAGGGAAAAGTGCCTCCGAAATGAGCTGAAAATGTGATGTTTCATTATTTCGGTGAATGTTGATCTACGTGGGGATTATTAAAGGCAACAAGTCGTTCCGATGAAAAAAGCCAAATCGCAGCAGCCTTTTAACATGCTGCATAATGAGTTTATAATCATATTTTGAAAGCTTTAAGCTCTAATTATAAGGACTGTAAATTGAATTTTAACATCTCCTAGAAATCCATTTCTCCTGCTTCTTCATAGAAATTCCTTTTTTGTCATCCTAAAACCTAGACAGGCATTGTTAGATATTAAGAAACCGAATGAAACTACTAATGCACTAGGAAATACTTTATTCCTATAGATCTATAGTTGAAGGTTTCCATACTATTATTGCATAAAGAAAGCAAATAGTCCTGGCCTGCCTCTGTCTTCCACAATGCTACAAGGATGCAGGCGGTATAAAAGACGTCCCTTTTGTAAAGTGGACAGCAAGGATACAGTGTGTCTTTTATCAACAGACTTCATTGAGGGCAGCAGAATTAATAAATGCATGGGGGCGAATCTTTTGTGACCTGCCACAATCCATTGTTCGCCATGTTTACGTGTCTTTGTCAGGATAATTGTGTTAAGATGAGGGGCTGTGGGGTGTGCGTTTTTTGATGAATAGGTTCTTTGTTAACTGACATTTGCGGCCTCCAAATGGATGGAGAGTGGAAGTATGTAGAAAACAATGCTCTGAAACTGTCAAAGTGGGAGACTAACATTGTGGGACTATATTAGACAATTAGCTACATTTTAGTATTAATGTAAGCAAAAATATTTAGAATGTATAGAAATTGCTTCATAAATTCTCGATTTCATTTTAAAATATGTATTTATTTTTGTATTGTTTTATTTTATTAGTATTTGAATATTATATTTTAATATATTATGTTTTATGTATCAATAATATATATAAATACATGCATACACATACAGTGCTGGCCAAAATTAGAACGGTAAGATTTCTTAATGTTTTAAAAGAAGTCTCTTCTGCTCACCAAGGCTTCATTTATTTGATCCAAAATACAGCAAAAGCAGTAATATTGTGAAATATTTTTATAATTTAAAATACCTGTTTTCTATTTGAATATATTTTATAATGTAATTTATTTCTGTGACGGTAAAGCTGAATTTTCAGCATCATGTCACATGACCCTTCAGAAATCATTATAATATGATGATTTGATGCTCATTTGCTCAAGAAACATTTATTATTATTATCCATGTTGTAAAACGGTTGTGTACAAACTTTTTTTTTTTTTTTCAGGATTATTTGATGAATAGAAAGTTCAAAAGAACAGCATTTATCTGAAATAGAAAGCTTTTGCTACATTATCACTACCGTTCAAAACTTTAGCAAGGATGCATTAAATTGCTCAAAAGTGACTGTATAAACATGTATTATGTTGCAAAAGCTATTTATTTCAGATAAATGCTGTTCTTTTGAACTTTCTATTCATCAAAGAATCCTGAAAAGAAATTGTACACAACTGCTTTCAACATTGATAATAATAATAAATGTTTCTTGAGCATCAAAATTCTTGATTTAAGCAATTTTGAGCGTGGCATGGTTGTTGGTGCCAGACGGGCCGGTCTGAGTATTTCACAATCTGCTCAGTTACTGGGATTTTCACGCACAACCATTTCTAGGGTTTACAAAGAATGGTGTGAAAAGGGAAAAACATCCAGTATGCGGCAGTCCTGTGGGCGAAAATGCCTTGTTGATGCTAGAGGTCAGAGGAGAATGGGCCGACTGATTCAAGCTGATAGAAGAGCAACTTTGACTGAAATAACCACTCGTTACAACCGAGGTATGCAGCAAAGCATTTGTGAAGCCACAACATGCACAACCTTGAGGCGGATGGGCTACAACAGCAGAAGACCCCACCGGGTACCACTCATCTCCACTACAAATAGGAAAAAGAGGCTACAATTTGCATGAGCTCACCAAAATTGGACAGTTGAAGACTGGAAAAATGTTGCCTGGTCTGATGAGTCTCGATTTCTGTTGAGACATTCAGATGGTAGAGTCAGAATTTGGCGTAAACAGAATGAGAACATGGATCCATCATGCCTTGATACCACTGTGCAGGCTGGTGGTGGTGGTGTAATGGTGTGGGGGATGTTTTCTTGGCACACTTTAGGCCCCTTAGTGCCAATTGGGCATTGTTTAAATGCCACGGCCTACCTGAGCATTGTTTCTGACCATGTCCATCCCTTTATGACCACCATGTACCCATCCTCTGATGGCTACTTCCAGCAGGATAATGCACCATGTCACAAAGCTCGAATCATTTCAAATTGGTTTCTTGAAAATGACAATGAGTTCACTGTACTAAAATGGCCCCCACAGTCACCAGATCTCAACCCAATAGAGCATCTTTGGGATGTGGTGGAACGGGAGCTTCGTGCCCTGGATGTGCATCCCACAAATCTCCATCAACTGCAAGATGCTGTCCTATCAATATGGGCCAACATTTCTAAAGAATGCTTTCAGCACCTTGTTGAATCAATGCCACGTAGAATTAAGGCAATTCTGAAGGCGAAAGGGGGTCAAACACAATATTAGTATGGTGTTCCTAATAATCCTTTAGGTGAGTGTATATTCATATAGAAAACAGTTATTTTTAATTGTAAAAATATTTCACAATATTGCTGTTTTTGCATCAAATAAATGAAGCCTTGGTGAGCAGAAGAGACTTCTTTTAAAACATAAAAAAATCGTACAGTTCTAATAATTTTGGCCACCAATTTATTTTTTTACAGCAATCACAAATGACTGGAAAATGACTTATTTTTCATCAGAAGCTTGACTCATATCGTACACTGTTAATCAAATGTTAAATTCTAATCGTATTAAAATTTGGCAACATCACAGGGCTGAGTAGTATTAGTTGTGTTATAGCAGATGCCAGTGTTCAGTAAATTTGGTCTATCTCGTGTTCACAGGCGACGACTCCACAGATGAGACCGCGCTACTACAAACCTGGTTCAAACTGGTCCTGGAGAAGAACAAACTGTCCAGATACGAGTCTGAACTCATGATCTTGTAAGTACTGTGACTCTTCTAGATTTTTATCAAGGTTTCTGTACAAGTCTTATACCTGCTCTTGTCCCTAGTGCTCAAGAACTGGAGTTGGAGGACACTCAGAGTCGGCTACAGCAAGACATGAGGCGGCGAATGGACACTGAAGGTGGGATTGTTACCATATATACAGAACACTACAGGTCAAAAGTTTGGAATAATTAAGATTATTTTAAGATTATCAGCGCATTAGAATGATTTCTGAAGGATCATGTGACACTGAAGACTGGAGTAATGACGCTGAAAATTCAGCTTTGCATGACAGACATAAATAATATTTTAAAATATATTATAATAGAAAACAATTATTTTAAAATGTAATAATATTTTTGTTTTTATTGTATTTCTGATCACATAAATGCAGTGAGCATAACATTTTGAAAAAAGATAAGGTTGAGGGTTGTCAACTTTAGATGTATTCCACATTAAATGTGAAAACATTTAGGTCTGTGGACCAACTTTTCAGATATTGGATTACATAATTGGTTAGTTAGAGTGAAAACATATTGTACGTGGAAGCGCATTTACTTGTGAACAGGAATTGATAGCTGGAGAGGAAGGTGATAGTGTCTTCATTTGCAAGTCAATGGTTGGTCCCTCAGCCTCCGGCAAACACACGTTTATTTTAATTCTTCATGGTGGTGAAGCTCACTGTTTACCACTGAGACATGCAGCGTTAAGCCACAGAACACAGAGGTGTCATTGTGTAATAATTATGGTTATCATACAATATATGATGTTATTCAAAAGCGATTAAACCTTGTTACATGGTGAATGTTATGTGGACGAGATTTTACCTGATTATTGATAGGCCTGTCTTTGTATTCAGACTGCGAGAAGAGTGCGAGCGAGCTGGCGGAGGAGCAGAGCCTGCTGGTGGAGATCATGAAGGTGGTGGAGAGAAGAGATAAACTGGTCAGTCTTCTGGAGGAACAGCGGCTGAAGGAGAAAGCTGAGGACCGGGATCTGGAGAGCATGATCCTGTCCAGAGGCTATCAGTTCCACTGGACCTAAACTACTTTAGACTGAGAGAGCATTATTTGAAGATCTTGAACAGACCGCAATACGCTTGTTTATTCAAACCCAACTTAATGCTGCCTTTTGTGTTCTTCAAAAGAAATAAACCCTAAACCAAAGCACGTGTCTCTTTACTAACTGAAAATATTTCCAAACACAAAGTTGCACAGGTGAGAGGACTGACTACACGTTTTGTTCACACTGGTGCAATGGGATTTATATAGTTAAAGCAGTTTAGTTTTTGATTTATCTTCCTGTTTTGTTAAAATTCTTAATGAATGTTTGTTCAGTTTTTCAGTGAATATTCCAATAGATGCCAAAGTTTAATGGCAGTGATGAAGTGTGTTTGTTGAGTGTTTGTTTCTATCTCGCAATGAACAGGATATCTTAAGTGACCTTTAATATCAACTATTTCTGAAGTCAAACCAAATGTCATTGTTTCAAGAATCAAGAAGTGCTTAAGAAAATGTACAAATGGCTCTGGTTTTAATCTTGTCTGTCTGTTGCTTTGTGTAATTTATTTAATAAATGTAAAAACAATGAGTGAACTCTCCTTTTCTCTTAAAAAAAAAACTAAACAAAAAAACAACTGGAAACTAACAATAAAGATATTTGTAAGAATATTGTGAACAAAATGCTTGTTTTCTGAAAATTATATAATATAAATAGTCCTATATAAAATAATTTTAGTTTCATACAATTAAATATATGCCGTTATATAGCCTATAAAATGTTAACTTTTGAAAAATATAAGAATCTTACATTTTCCACATCTAATTAAATTTAGCAAAATCAGTGATTTTTTTATATTTCATTATTTTGTTAGATTTATTTTTGTACGGATTATTTTGGCTCTTTGTAGCTCTAGTCTGTAATAATAACATTGCAGTCTTGTATGATATAATGGCAGCTCAGATGGCAGCCCAGTGTCACTACGAATAACTTTCTGAACAGTCTCCCTCAGGAAAGAGGGTGGGATCAAAGGAAAAGGGAAGCTCGGTTTAGAAGGCTGGGCAAATAGCTGGAATTCCGTTTCCGTTCCTGTTCCTGGGATTTTACGCACTCCCTCAGCGGGGGAAATCACATATTATTTACACTTTTCTGCCCCTGACTGTTACTGATGGCTTCTTCCCCGCAGAAATCTCCGTCTTCTCCCAAGTCGCCAACTCCAAAGTCTCCGTCCTCCAGAAAGAAAGATGACTCATTTCTGGGAAAACTTGGTGGGACTCTGGCCAGGAGAAAAAAGGCGAAAGAAGGTAGATTGAGCTAAAAAAAAAAGTCTATTTTGCCAGGAGTGATGTTCTGCGCGTTTTAAATACTGAACAGCTGATCTAGTCATGACCGTTTTTGCTTGAAAGTAGGCTAAAAGTTGCCGCATAACTTCGGAAGTCGTTTGTTAACACTGTCAACATCTCTGTTTCTTGTGTAGGCTATATTTTAAAAACCTCAAAAGAAACGACAACGGGGTGTGTTTAAAGTAGCTAGAAATATAATGTTTACACCATAAAGTTTGTGCAGCTTTTTAGCGATGTTCGGACGAATCGCTCTTTTGAGTCGGATCTTTTCAATGAATCATTTCACTAAATCGGCCCTTGCGCTTCTCTAACGCAGTTGAATCGACTCATTGAATCGAAAATTCTAGCTCGTCCTAAAACCGATAAATTGTCAAATGATTTGATTTGGTGGCGAAAATTAAGTTGTTTCAGAAAGGCAAATAGCAGAAATTTTTTATTTAGATCTAATAATTAGATTAGGCTATGCAACAGCTGTCAGCTTGCAAAAGTAAAAATTGGATTTATTTTCTCTGTAGGAAAATGTAATTATAAACAATCATACTGTGAGCTTTGAGGTTGTTGCTTCTGTTGAAGCTGTCAGACCGCATTATTTCTTATTTTGTAAATAATCGTTTAACAGTGGAATTCTTACTACAATACCCATGATTCTGCAGAGAAGCTCCACCAATCAGAGAATGAAGACAAGCAAACTGCACCAAAATAACTCTTTAGTGCTCGCCCACTCCCTTGAAACAGTGCAAATGATGTAAATGAGTCAGTTATATATATATAAATGTTACATTTATTGTTTCTGTATACATAACCTTTAAATCAATAGTTTTATATGTATCCATTATTTTTATTTCATTTGTCATTTGCAGTGCTTCATGGGATTGTAGTTTTTTCCATCATTAAAGCTGTTAAGTACACAGTTTTGTGCCTTGGTCTTTTTGTCAGATTTTCAAAAGGGGAAGGTTATTCACCTCGTAATTCACCTGGTAGCTGTTTGGGTTTTGGCTTCTAACTCTTTAATGAAGACTCTTTTTTTAAAAAAAACCCCTGTTGGAAACCTACTTCCCGAACCAAGGCCACTGAAAAAGTGAGTGGACGCTGTTGCACTCTACTGTGCTCAATAACATAAACTGATATCATAAATGTGTCACATTCACGCAAAGTGGTTCATTTAAGATTTTAACATTAGTTATTCCGAAATTTATTTGTCATTTTTTATGCTCCATTTTGGCAAGTAGCACTTTAAAGTATTTACCTTGGAGACATGATTATAAAAAAACCTTTCAAAATATTCACCCACACCTAAAAATGACTGAGTCATCGAATCGTTCTGACGAAAACCTCTAAACGACAGTCTTGAGTAGCAATAATCAGCCTTTTTATAGTCTAAATCACACGTTGGCACATTATAAAGTGTTCTTAAGCTCTGTCTTCAGCTAACACTCAGCTTTGGCAGTGTTGTTCTAACCATGTAAGGTATTCTGTCTGGACGGGGCTTGAGATTGTTATTGTACAGGAATGAGAACAGTCATCTCAGCCTTGAGGCAAGAACAGCTGCGAAACTAGACCGCAATACCCAATAATAATCCTGACAACTTCTGGTGATCCACATCCTTAACAAATAAAAAATATATTAGTTTTGTTGTTGTCCTCTTATCCAGTAAGTAAATTAGTCTCTGTGCCGCTACCCATTACATTCAAGTGTTTCTTCTGGGTTTGCACGATTCCCTGAGTGCACTTCTGTAATGATTGCACGGCATCCATCAGCACTTGCAAGGCCGTTTGAGAGGAAAACGCAGCTGAGCCTTCGGATTCTCTGACTGCCTATTGCTCCGTCTCATATTCACCCACGCACAGGACGAGAACTGTGATCCGGATGGGTAATTGATGTAGGATTTGATTTTTAAAAGGGCTATTTCACAAAATGCCGTGCATTTCATGTTTATTGCTTTAGTTGCAATTGAAAATATAAATTACACAGGATTACTGCTACAACTTAAATGGTTGGTGAAATAAAATGTAATAAAACATTATTTAGTCACCTTTCATGTCACTCCTATATGCTGTTCCTATGCAATTCTCTCCATATAATGATGTTTCAGCTTCAAAGAGTGCAAAAAAGCGCCATAAAAGAGAGATCTTCTCGTTAATGATATATTCAGCTAATATTTCTGAAGAAATTGTGGTGCTCATTGTTAAACATCGTCCCAGGCAGTCACCCATGTTAACCTCATCGCTCCCCATAATACAAGTTACATGACATCTTTGTCGTGCCGTTGGATTGGATGCACCCCTCGTGTCAGCGAGAAGAAGCAGCAGGAGAGCAGCTGTGCGTGAGGTCGAGAGGGTGTTGATTAATAGGATATCGTCCTCCATGGGAGGCCTCTGGAATCCAGCACAGGATGTTCGCATCCCCATAATCAGCGCTGTAGACAGTGATGCATGCTGGGTTGCTGTTGGAGCGAAGAGCTGGAGTCTCGGGTTTTTCTCAGAGGATGCTGAGAATGTCGACGTTTTCCTGAAGTCTAATAAATATAGGATTTTTTAAAACATTTTCATCTGAAAATGAGCCGTGATGATAGTGTTGTGGGCGGTTGCCAGGGTGTTGCTAAGGTGTTTTTTTGTCATTTCTTGGTAGTTGCTTATTGAAAACTTATCATGATGTCTCTGTTGGCTAAATATTATTATTTATTGCACAAACAATAATATTTAATTCAAAGCTGCAGTAAGTGTTTATATTCGGACTATTTTAGACTGGTACGGGTCGTACCGCTGTGGAGTAGCCCAGTACCTGCGTGATTCGTCATCATAGATATAAACAGAGAGAAGTAGCTCCGGCTACATTGTTTTTCAGCAAGACGCATGCAGTTCTGTTTATTAACCGCTAGAGCGCCAAAAGTTACAGACTGCAGCTTTAATATAGTTTTATTGTATTTATTTAATAGGGTCGTAAGATTTTTTTTATGTTTTCGAGAGGAGTTTCTTATGCTCACCAGTTTATTTGATCAAAAGTAGTAAAAACAGTAATATTCTGAAATATTATTACAATTTAAAACAACTCTTTTCTATTTGAATATAGTTCAAAATGTACTTAAACTGAATTTTCACCATCATTACTCCAGTCTTCAGTGTCACATGATCCTTCAGAAATCATTCTAATATGCTGATTTGCTACTCAAGAAACATTTATTATTATTTCGTCACTGAGACGTCTATTTGATGTGCGTTTACATCTGGAAGACGTATTTTTTAGAGTGTTTGCTCATCTGCAATATGTCTATAGGACTTTTCCCGTCAGATGTCAAATAGACATTTAGAAAATGTCTTTAAGATGTTTATGATTTAGAATGTATGTAAAACTGACATCTTAAAGATGTTAGTTAACAGCAGATGCTTTCCAGATAAAGTGATCTTTAACAGACATCTTGCAGACTTACGTGTGCTATCTGGGATATTATCAATGTTGAAAACATTTGTGCTGCTTCGTATTTTTTCAGTATTCTTTGATAAATAGAAAGTAAAAAAAAAAACAATTATTTGAAATAGAAATCTTTTTAAACCTTATAAAACAGCAATAACACAAGGAATAAAACACTCGATTTCATTTCTCTTTTCTTTTCTTTTTTTTTGGCCACTGTATTCAGAAATAATTTGTTACCTCTCACCCGATGTGTCCTGTCTCCTATAGTATCGGAGCTGCAGGAGGAGGGGATGAACGCCATTAATCTCCCGATGAGTCCCACACCTTTTGAGCTTCATCCTGAGGACATCATGCTAGGTACTGAACCCGTAGCCTGATCGTTCAATTGATGCTCCCTCAGGTTAATAATAAGCCCTTACACCTTCCTCTCCCTCTTTCTGTCTGTCTATTTCCCTCACAGAGGAAAATGAAGTCCGCACTATGGTGGACCCAAACTCGAAAAATGACAGAAAACTCCAGGAACTCATGAAGGTTTGTGTTTAAAGCCAAAATGTCAATTCTGCCATTATTTATTCACCCATATGTCTTTACAAACCACCACCATGATTATGCCTAAATTAGGTGCTTATCGACTGGATCAATGATGTTCTGGTTGGGGAAAGGATCATTGTGAAGGACCTGGCTGAAGATCTTTATGACGGACAGGTTCTCCAGAAGCTCTTTGGTACAAATCTCTGTTTATTTGACTATATGGCTTCTTCTGATTGGTTTTATTTGACTTGACTTAACCAAGTAAGTTCTACCTAGACTCCTTGAGATCTACCCCCACATCCCTATTCTGATTTGGCCTTGTGTTTCTGTCCTGTAGAAAAGCTTGAAGGTGAGAAGCTAAATGTTGCAGAGGTGACCCAATCTGAGATTGCCCAGAAGCAGAAGCTGCAGACGGTTCTGGAGAGAATCAATGACGCGCTGAAGGTCTCCACCAGGAGCATCAAGTGGAACGTCGACTGTAGGTCCCTAGAGCTTCATCATGATTTGTTCAAATGATCCTAAATAAGACAAGACAAGTGTTATGTGATGTTAAATATGGACCTGGCTTAAAGTGTCCACTTAGACATGCCGTGGTGCACAAAATGGCTTTACGACAAAGTAAGGTCTGTTTAAAATGCTATTGATGGGTGTTTCTCATAGCTTTGAGTTTCAAAGGCTTGGGAAACACTTAAGGTGATGCAACAGTGTTTTTTAGAGGATTTCAATCACTCTACTTATGTGGAAGAGACACTAAAGAGATTGCAGTTCATTTTATGAGGCAGAAAGATTTATGCGCTATTGATTTTCGTATTAAATGGAGGAGAACATCAGTCCTGTGTCCTTAAGTAACAATTCACAGATCTAAGGCTACTTCTCAGCTTGTTTCGTGCCAATACTGGTTTTAATACATTCAAGGAATGTTAAGATTTAAAGTCGGCATGAAATGGAAGTTGCGATAGTCTTTTCTTCCCTATTCTTATGGATATCTAAGTGAAATTACTAAAATGTAATAAATTTACAATTAATTTTGCCCATCGGGAATTGATCAGATGGTTGTGGTTTACTATTGCTGTGATGTCATGTGAGTGACAGGTTGCGCCAGTAAACGTGTAATTAGAGGGAGGGGAAATTGAGTAAAGATAACGAGGGCACACAAATTTTTATAAAATGATGTGTACGGATAAATAATTATCAGTTGATTTCATGGTGACTTTCTTTTTTGTTTTGTTTTTTGCTAGCGGTTCACGCTAAGAGCATTGTGGCCATCCTTCACCTGCTGGTGGCGGTTTCACAGCACTTCAGAGCGCCCATTCGCCTCCCTGACCATGTGTCCATTCAGGTGGTTGTGGTCCAGGTATGTAGACTCTGTGATGCTAACTGCTAATAAATCTTTGTTGTTATTTGCGTTTAAAACGCTCTCTGATTAACTTTTCATATAAATTCTTCTCACAAATCTCCACAAAATCAAATAAAAGGTACATTTGTTGATGTTGAGTGTTGACATACCAATTATTGTCAATATATTTTAGGAAAGAAAGCAAGTCAGAATAGAAAGTGCAGATGAAAGCTAATTAGCTTTACTTTCATCTGTATTTTGTCATGATTCCTTTTGATATTTTCTTGCTTTACTTCAATGTTACAAATGATAATAGTCAATATTTCCTTGCAATCATTGGAGACAGAATTAAATATGGAGTTCTAGTTAATTATCCCCAATATCTAAAGCTAATTAGCCTCAGTAACTAATGCTAGCTTGCTGATGTTGATGCTGTCATTTTTAATTTGTTTTGCTCTCTGTATTGTCTTCCTTTTGATATTGAGTCAAATACAGATGGTTGCAGTACTCAAAGTTTCTATAGTCAGTGAAAACTTGGAAATATCAGGAAATATTGGAAATCTCAAGTTTCCATTGACTATAGAAACTTTGAGGACTGCAACCAGATACTATACAAATATGTATGTATATAATTAAATATAATTTTTATGACAATGTTACATTTGATATCATATTTAAACTACTAATTGATTAAATCTTTCTAAATAAAAATGTGTGTGTGTGTGTGTATAGTCAATTAAAAATGGAAATATAAATCATAAACAATTTTTTTTTATAAAATTATTCTTAAGAATCAATATACAGAAATCACAAACAACTGGGAAAATCATAGAAATTAATGGGGAAAAAAAGTGAGAATCCTGAATGCCAAAGCTCTTTCCAATTATTTTTTTTTTTTTGCATAATTTTACAGTTCATGTAGGAGAATGGATCATATTAAAATAAGTGGTCTCAAATTTCATCGTCCTGTAATTCTCCCGTTGTGCCTGACTAGAGGAACTCATTGTTTTCCCATTACAGATATTTTGATATCAAACGATGGTGGAATTCTGAGAATTCTGACTCTTGGTGATATCCAATCTGTTCCCTTTTTCTTTTCCTTTAGAAACGAGAGGGCATTCTCCAATCCCGTCAGGTTATGGAGGAGATCACTGGCAACACCGAGTACGTCAATGCTGCATCCCTAATTTCCAAATGTCACCCCCATGTGTTCGTAAATGTGCCAATATCAGGGTTTAATGATCTTTTGCATCTTTTGTAATGATTCCTTTCATATGTTTCAATCATTGTGCAGTAGATCACTGATTACAAGATGGCGTCTGGGTTAGCCTATAGCGCTGTTTTGTCACCCTTTGTGTGGAAACACACACACATACATATGTTCACAGCTGACTGTAGAGCGGTCCAGCAGGCACCTGGCAGCTGGGGAGATAAGTGTGTGTTTTTGCACGTGTGTGTGTGTTTGTGGAATACTTCCTGAGGCTGTTATCACACACACAGTAGCTGCTGCTGCCCAGGCTGATGGCTGGCAGGAGTGATTAGAGAGTGAGAGGAGGGGGCCTCATGGGGAGAAAGCCCTGTCCAGGGCAGTCCCAGACTTGCCTGATCAATTTGATCACCCTTCCACACGCCCAAATAGCAGCTGACTTTTTTTTCTTTCTTTTTTTTCTGGATTTCAGTGACTGTAGCATTACGAAAGATAAATGACCTCCCATGCTGTACAAGAGATACATGAAATGCATAACATGCGATAATGCACTGATATAAAAATTCTTGATGATACCAATAAGCCAATTTTTTATTTATTTTTCTGTTATAACCAAATGGTCGATATTAAAATTCTACGCGATTGTCTAAATATAAAAAAAAAGCTAAAATTGGATATTCATTTTGAGATTTGCTAAAGATTTCACTATGTAATTAAATCTGTGTTTTTAAAGATTAACTTTAATCGAGCATTTAATGATAGCAAAGAGGAAATGAGCATGAACATTTAAATATGCAATATAAAAAAAAAAACTCCTCTAATATCGGCCAAAGACTGCTATGTTACCTATATATAATAATAATAATAATAATAATTTATAATAATAATATTATATATATAATATAATATAATCATCTCCCCTAGAGTAGCTGGAATTATCATGTGATGTTTTTCTAACCGCATGTTCAGTCATAATTTAATAGATGTGTTCTTTGTTCATAGGGCATTATCTGGCAGGCATGGTAAGTATTATTAAAATTTATATAATTTAGATGTTATATACACTACTATTCAAAAGTTTGGAGTCAGTAAGATAAAAAAAAAATATATATATATACACTTTTATTCAGCAAGGATGCATTAAATTGATCAATAGTTGACTGTAAAAACATTTATAATGTTTTAAAATATTTTTCATATGAATTCTGTTCTTTTGACCTTGGAAAAAAAGTATCCTGGTTTCCACAAAAATGTTAAGCAGCACAACTGTTTTCAAATTGTGAATTATAAGAAATGTTTATTGAGCAGCAAATCAGCCTATTAGAATGATTTCTGAAGGATTATGTGACACTGAAGACTGGAGAATTACAGTGATAAATTACATGTTATAATAAGTAATATTAAAAGTTAACAGTTATTTTTAAATTGTAATGTTGTGATTGTAATTTTTGATAGAGAAATGCAGTCTTGGTGAGCTTATAAGAGAAAAATGAAAATCTTACCAACCCCAAAACTTTTGAATGATTGTGTAAATGTTTCAGTTGTTTTCTAATACATGGATGTATTCTTCCATGTAGAGCGTGATGCTTTTGATACCTTGTTTGATCATGCTCCTGACAAGCTGAATGTCGTGAAGAAGGTATGAAAGAGCACAAGTATTAGCCGAATTGACATCCTAAGACAAGCCTGACCACATATGCATCTGTTTTCCACAGACTCTAATCACCTTCGTCAACAAACACCTGAATAAACTGAACTTGGAGGTTGCTGAACTGGATACACAGGTAATATCCTGTGACTGTGGTAAATTAAAGCGCTAAGCCATGAGAAATCATCCGTTACAGTGATTTTATAAAATGGTAGCAGCAACAACATGATAAAAGGGTATTTGTTCAATAAACGTAATGAAATTACAGATCTGTCATCATTAATCTCTCTTCATGTCACGTGCCACAGTCCATTTGGCTGTTCCAGTCGATCTTTTACATGAAACTATTATGGGAACTGAAGCTTTCAATCTTCAAAACAGACACAAAAGCTCCATGAAAATAGAATTTGAAGTAGCTCATTCAATTTGTACTTTATATTTAAAGTTTTCTGAATTCATATGATGGCTTTATGTCAGAAATATACTGAAATTTAAGCCACTATTCTTCACTAAATAAAGTAGTTCATATGTAGGCTGTTTACGGTTGCCAAATATGAATCAACTGATAAGATGCTAAAGGATTTCTATGTTTGGCGGTCAGTGAGATTTAAAAAAAAAAGTCTGTTATTCTCACCAAGACTGCATTTGTTTAATCAAAAAGACAGTTAGAACAGTAAAAATGTAATTTTATTTTCATATATTTTCAAATTGAATTTATTCCTGTGATGCAAAGCTGAATTTTCAGCATAAAACCTTCAGAAATTATTCTAATATGCTGCTCTGCTGCTCAAGAAACATTTCTTATTATCATCAATGTTGAAAACAGTTGTGCTGCTTCATATTTATGTGGAAACCGTGATTCTTTGATGAATAGAAATTGATTCACTGTCACTTTTGATTAATTTAAACGGGTAGGTCACCCAAAAATAGTTCGCCCTCATGTTGTTCCAAACCTTTGAGTTTCTCCCTTCTGTTAAACACAAAAGAAGATGTTGGTAATCAAACAGTTGACGGTAGCCATTGACTTCCATAGTAGGAAAAAAGTCCCGTCAACTGTCTAGTTACCAACATTCTTTAAAGTATCTTTTGTGCTCAACAGAAGAAAGAAACTCATACAGGTTTGGAACAACATGAGTGTAAGTAATGACCAAATTTTCATTTTTGGGTGAACTATCCCTTTAATGCATCCTTGCTGAATAAAAGTATTATTTCTTAAAGCAGAACTCTGTTTTATGTAAATTTGCGATTTGTGCGTGTGTGAGTTGTTCTGACTGAGGCGTGTTTGTAGTTTGCAGATGGTGTGTATCTGGTCCTGCTGATGGGACTTCTAGAAGGATACTTCGTCCCCCTCTACAACTTCTTCCTGACCCCTGAGAATTTTGACCAAAAGGTATAAATTCTGAGTACATGGGTGGTTAACGTGCTTCAGTGTGGAAGGCCATCCTGGTGTGCTGTGTTGAGTGTCATCGAGAGGGGGTGGTGTTGACAGTCAGCCCAGAGTACAGGCTGCTCACCTGGGTCACATCCAGCAGGCCCGGCCCGTGCCAAATGGGCATGTTGCACCAGGATGCATCTGTAATCTGCCTCTGCACAGGAAACGGATAAGTGGTGTGATGTGTGGCTCCCTTCTAATATCCAGTGCTTATGTGTGGATTTCAGAGATAACTGCTTTAGGTCCTTCTACTGTCCAGTTTTGGGAAATCACTTTTTTTCTTTTTTTTTTTTTTATGCGTACCCCATTTTGTACTTCTTCAAGGTGTCAAAATATGGTTGTTTCTTTTTTTTATCTGCAGGTTCATAATGTGTCTTTCTCCTTCGAGCTGATGCAGGACGGTGGCCTGGAGAGGCCCAAACCCAGGCCTGAGGGTAATTATGCCTTTGTTTTCTGCAAATCCTATCATTGTAAAAAGATTTGTCTTGTCAGGGCTGTACTCTGCTACTGATGTTTTGCCAATTCTCAAATGTTGCTCTTTTAACCTGAAAGTTCATTTCTTGAATGCCTCGCATATGGAAGTTTCAGAGATAATTGAAAAATATTTAAATTACATTTAAAAACAGGCGTTTCTTGGGTTGTGCTGTAAATTAAATTTTATTCATATAATCTATATTTTTTGTTTGCAGTATATCTTATACATAATTCTCAGTTTTTGACTATTACTATTATAATTTTATCAAAATTATTTAAAAAAGTTTAGTTAGTTCCTTCAGTTAATTAATTAGCACTTTTCTTTCCTTAAGAATAGTTAGTTAGAACTTTTCCTACACTTAATATTTAGTTAGTCATTTTCATTCAGTTAAAGGCAGGGTAGGTAGGATTTATTAAAAATTAAAGATCCAAATTTGTTAAAACTTTCTATATATATCAATACATAATTAAAATGTAAGAACTCTGAAAAAAAGAGTATAAAAATCAAGTGACTCTAGACCGTTTAATCTGTATTAAACACAGCTCATTATTTCGATTCGGGACGAATCAAAGGATTGGCTAGGCGACTGTCACTCTCTCGCAACCATGGCAACCACCCTTTTGCCACACAGCACCTGCCCACTTGCGCGCGACCGTTTGATTTGAGGAGTGCGAGAGGCACGGAACCTGATCACACCTCCGTCCAGTAGATGGCGGTAATGCACTATGTTTGCAAGCTGCCAATAAAATCTATCGAAGAAGAAGAAGAAGGCACTGAACCTAGGAATACCAAAACAATGGCAGAGAAAGAGCAATCTAAATTTACAGTACCGGCATATGCAGTTAGTGAAGGCAAACCAGGCAAAAAAATGCCCCTTCCCCTCCGCTTGTCTCAGGTAAATAATGCGTCCTCTAGCTCAGCGGTCGGAGTCGCGCGTTCATGTGTTTTGGGGGCGTGGCTTTGGAAGAAGCACAGAAATGAGGGGGTGGAGTGAATGGAAATAATGAGATGTCTTTAAAACAGTCGTGAGAGGTCTACAGACACTCGATTTTGATACTTTCTTTTTCAGAGTACTTACATTTTAATTATGTATTGATATGTACATAAAGTTTAAACAAATTTGAAAAATAAAATTTTTAGACCATTTCTACCTACCCTGCCTTTAAGAATAGTTAATTAAATAGTACTATTTCCCTCCCGTAACAATAGTCAGGGTATGTTTACACGACAACAATGTACTAAAAACATAAACGTTTTCCTTTGCGTTTTTTTGCGCAACAACGACAACATTGTCAAAACAATCCCGTTCACACGGATCCGCGAAAATGATTAAAAACGCTGCTGAATTATGCCGCCAGGCCAGTAGTTGGCGATGTCACTTTGTAAAGAAAACGTATATGCCTATAGACTGAACACGTAATACGCATGCGCATGATGTCACCATTTTCACAGATTCGTATTTTTGTAGTTTACATGGAGACTATAACGGTGTCGTTTTTATATATATATATATATATATATATATATATATATATATATATATATATAAACCCGTTTTCAAAAGTACTATTCTACACATGCTATTATAAATACTACACAAATACCACAATTAAACAGCTCTCTCTATATACTTCTATTATTTATAGTGTATGAAAGTAGTCTTTATACTGTGTGTATGATTGTTTGTGTACAGTCAGGTCCATAATATATAAATATTGGGACATCGACACAATTCTAATCTTTTTGGCTCTATAAACCACCACAATGGATTTGAAATGAAACGAACAAGATGTGCTTTAACTGCAGACTTTCAGCTTTAATTTGAGGGTATTTACATCCAAATCAGGTGAACGGTGTAGGAATTACAACAGTTTGTATATGTGCCTCCCACTTTTTAAGGGACCAAAAGTAATGGGACAGATTAACAATCATAAATCAAACTTTCACTTTTTAATACTTGGTGGCAAATCCTTTGCAGTCAATTACAGCCTGAAGTCTGGAACGCATAGACATCACTAGACGCTGGGTTTCATCCCTGGTGATGCTCTGCCAGGCCTCTACTGCAACTGTCTTCAGTTCCTGCTTGTTCTTGGGGCATTTTCCCTTCAGTTTTGTCTTCAGCAAGTGAAATGTATGCTCAGTCGGATTTAGGTCAGGTGATTGACTTGGCCATTGCATAACATTCCACTTCTTTCCCTTAAAAAACTCTTTGGTTGCTTTCGCAGTATGCTTCGGGTCATTGTCCATCTGCAATGTGAAGTGCCGTCCAATGAGTTCTGAAGCATTTGGTCACAACATGCTTTTTCTTCACAACATTTGGCCAGATCAAGAACACATCCAGGAGGTAGGTGTGTGTGTGTGTCAAAGTCAACAATCAAGAGAAGACTTCACCAGAGTGAATACAGAGGGTTCACCACAAGATGAAAACCATTGGTGAGCCTCAAAAACAGGAACGCCAGATTAGAGTTTTCCAAACAACATCTAAAAAGCCTTCACAGTTCTAGAACAACATCCTATGGACAGATGAGACAAAGATCCACTTGTACCAGAGTGATGGGAAGAGAAGAGTATGGAGAAGGAAAGGAACTGCTCATGATCCAAAGCATACCACCTCATCAGTGAAGCATGGTGGTGGTAGTGTCATGACGTGGGCATGTATGGATGCCAATGGAACTGGTTCTCTTGTATTTATTGATGATGAGACTGCTGACAAAAACAGCAGGATGAATTCTGAAGTGTTTCGGGCAATATTATCTGCTCATATTCAGCCAAATGCTTCAGAACTCATTGGACGGCGCTTCACATTGCAGATGGACAATGACCCGAAGCACACTGCGAAAGCAACCAAAGAGTTTTTTAAGGGAAAGAAGTGGAATGTTATGCAATGGCCAGGTCAATCACCTGACCTGAATCCGACTGAGCATGCATTTCACTTGCTGAAGACAAAACTGAAGGGAAAATGCCCCAAGAACAAGCAGGAACTGAAGACAGTTGCAGTAGAGGCCTGGCAGAGCATCACCAGGGATGAAACCCAGCGTCTAGTGATGTCTATGCGTTCCAGACTTCAGGCTGTAATTGACTGCAAAGGATTTGCCACCAAGTATAAAAAAGTGAAAGTTTGATTTATGATTGTTAATCTGTCCCATTACTTTTGGTCCCTTAAAAAGTGGGAGGCACATATACAAACTGTTGTAATTCCTACACCGTTCACCTGATTTGGATGTAAATACCCTCAAATTAAAGCTGAAAGTCTGCAGTTAAAGCACATCTCATTTCAAATCCATTGTGGTGGTGTATAGAGCCAAAAAGATTAGAATTGTGTCGATGTCCCAATATTTATGGACCTGACTGTATGTATTTGAATTATTTCAAGTTGAATGTGTGTCTAGGTTTGGTAGTGTTGTTCATATAATGCCATTCAGAGTCCTTGAAGAGTCTGGTACATTATTTAACATTGCATAAATCCACTTCATGCTTTAAATCAATTCAAACAAGAACTGGACCTGAAGAAACTATGCACTGAATGTGTGTTTTAGCTGCTCAAGGAGTTCTTCAGATTGAGACAGAATCGTAACTGTATAAAAGCTTTTGTTCTCAAATGTCAAAATGAGTCAATTTTTTTTTTTTGTTCCTCTGTTTTGTTCCAGATATTGTGAATTGTGACCTAAAATCAACACTTCGAGTTCTTTACAACCTTTTCACCAAGTACAGACACGTGGAATGAGTCGAAACGGGTAACGCGTTTATGAGATAACGAGTTTTTTATGAGGCTGACAAACAAAATATGCTGTTAATTATTATTATATAACTATACGGCTAATAATTGTGTCTAGGTGTCATCTTGATGGATGTAAAAACACTAAAGAAAAAAAAACACTATGCATACTAATGTTTTTTTTTAATGAAAGCATTCCATTCCTCAGATGATGCATTGAAGTCTAGCATAACTTCGGCTTTTATTTGTGGAAATGTAAAAGCTGTTTAATCTGTTTGAAGTGTATTCATTCATAAAATATCCAGCTTGCACTACATTATATATCACATAAAACACTATATTCTCTTAAGTCACAGTATTTGCTTATATTATCAAGTGTCTGGCCAAATAATTGTTTGTTGTAATGAGTGTCTGTTTCACTTCATATCTTAATTTGTCATGCTTAGTCATGATTTATTTGCTGATGTTTTTAAATCTGTCCACTATCTGCATCAACAACAAAAAAAAGTTGCCGCATAAATTTGTATCAGACTTCAATTTATTTATTTTCTTACGTCTTAAAACATGGTGTCTTGGATTGTTATTGAGGAAAAATTTGTATTTAACATGAAAAACGGATTTAATTAGCGTTAGCGCAACTTTTGGTGGAAGCTACAACTTTTTATACCTTGTTTTGGTTGATATCATTCCAGTAGCATCATTTGTAAAACTTAATGTTCATGTTTTATCGGCACTTGAAAATGTTACAAAATCTACATTAAACATGGATGAATCATCTTGCCCATTTGTGATTGTCAGATCTTTCCATTCCACGGCTGCATTCTTGAGTGCTGTACTTTAAGCCGTCTTGTCACTGATAGACTCTGTTCACTTCACTCACTGGAACAGATGCTTACGGCGTTCAAAATACCGCAGGGATAACCGGCAGACATGGGCCCTCTTTGTCCTTGTTTAAGTGGAAGGCTGTTTGGGGGTAATTTACTTCCATTCAAAACCATCCAAGTCCACATGGGGAACCTGTGCTTGAAAAATCGCTTTAACGTTCTTATTGGATTCTTTCAAAATGGCTGCAAATCGAAATGACGGTCTAATTTGATCTTGACAGACTCCATATGCTACAGTGCTTGAGCGCTGTATTTTGTTTTGTGCTTTATAACAACCAATAAATATAAACATTCTAATACGGAATATCTGTTTTGAGACGTCTGAACGGTTAAACAGGAGAAAAATACTCTAATCTTGGATGGATTTTTCTAGTCAGAATGGATGGATTTTTCCAGAAAATGACTTTTCTACCTGAAGGGTTGAAATTCTTGTGCCTGCTTTAGAAAACTTCAGATCTATATGTATAATAATATTTTGAAATTCCTAAGGAAAATGTGAGTGGTGCTTGTCGAGCACGATTTACCGCAGCAATTGGGCGTTTCTGTGCTGTTGCTAGTGGTTTCCTGATGGACAAAATCAAAAGAGACCCCATCAAGTCTCTGATACTCTGGCCCCCTTTTAAATGCAAGCCTATATGGTGCTCTCACCAATTTTATGGTTCCCCCAATCAAATGTGGGAAGCCTGATCACTTTGAAAAGTAGATGGTCACATCCGACAAATTTTGTAGTGTTGGTCAATGTGGTGAAACCTGATGCTAAATGTGCATGGGAAATTGTTTCGTGTGAAATTCCTAATGACAACTAAACAAACCTTGTGATTCGAGGTATCAATTATGTCTAGCACAAAGGGAAAGTTGTTACAATACATTTTCCTTCATCTCCATAATGAAGATTCAACAGATAAACAGTGAAAATATAAAATGATTCGCTATATGTAGCTCTGTTTGTTTAAAATATGGGAAAAGAACATTACAAATGAACCATACATGTTCTGACTTCCTGTTCTCCCAAAAGCAGGTGATTAGTGTAATCTAAAGGGGGAAATTACAAAAAAAGGACGCCTGGGTAATTGACTGATCTGTGTGTAATGTCCTGAATTGACGTGTTGCTTCCATTAGGTTGCAATTATTTTGTTCTTAAAAAAAAAATTCTTTCTTTTTTTCTTTAATTCTCGCCTCTCTCTCCATCTTTCTCACCTTTTTTGTTTGCCCATGACGGTTCGGACCCTTAGCGTGTGGATTTTTCAAAGTTACGCTGGCCTGAAATTCAACTGAACATCAAAGGTAGAAGGGCATTCATCCTGAACATCAAACATGCCTCTGAGGACTCCATTTATAAAACATTTACAGGAAAGACATGACCTCCAATCTGCTAAAGAGCGTTTATATTCTTTTCTTATAGGTGGTTAATGCATCACATCTGAACGTCGTATCTTAAAATAATTGTCATATTTGTTATATACGTGCTCCTTCCTCTGTGAATGTCATCCTCGGAAAGAGAAACGCACAAGGTCTTCCTCTCTGATTCCTTTTCATGTCGTTCATTGCATCCTTATAGAATGGGAGCAACATTCTGCTAATGGCAGGCTCAGGCACGCTGGCTTGCTCTCATGGGGTAACAGTAACAAGTTAACAAGCTGCTTCATTGCTTGTTCAGATCCAATTATATGACCATTTAATTACACCTCTTCATCTTGCTCCTGCTCGCTTTTCCTGTAAAAGCACATATTGATTTTTAAGGATGTTCACTGTTCCTTTTTCTTCCTAACCTTTCAAATCAAGCCTCTCTCCTATTTGTTTTAGTGTTATGCACATTTCTGTCAGGATCACTATTATCATCAAAGATGATTGACAACAGCATGCAGTTTGGATTGGCGGTATGGGAGAGCAGTGATAACCCTCCTTAGGGTGAACAGAACCAACATAAATGTATTGCAGATATGATTAAAGTTCTGAATGACAATAATTGAATGTAACAAGGAAAATCAAGATAAAGGAATGTGTGAAGGCCAAGTCCTGACTGTGGATGAGAGGAGGAGCTGGGGATGGACCTGCCAGAACTACGTTTGATTTGAACATGGCAAAGTTAAAACTGATAACAAGCACTTTCATTTATTTTGTCAATTGCCAAACGAAATCTAGGCTATGTACACACACACACAGGCCTATATATAATTTTGTCATTTTTTACCCTACTTGATGGAAAAAATAAACGTGCATACATTTCTGTGTAACTGCAAGTAGATCATTTTACTTTAATGAATCACTAAAGCTTCTGTTTCCCATGTTGTGTAGAAACAAAGCATTTCCTTGACTACAGCTTATGTCTGTTTTTACCACAAGATGGCAATGGTACATATAATGACTGACTGCATTCTATTATCAACGTTAACAACCCTTCTGTGGATCCAGTGGTAACTTTAATGTTTATTTCTGTATTTCCTCATTCATTTTACACAATGTAATGTAATGTAGCCTAACTCTATTGAAATAAGATGTCTGAGTGACTTACTTTTATACGAGAGGGCAGTGTGTAATTGTTTAATACGTCCGTCTCCTCTTGGTAACGTCGGAAATGTAGCAATTTTTGATTGCGAAAAATTGTAAACGTGTAATAATGACCCTCACGACTAAAATGTAAACACCAAACCGTTCATTTATCTAAGCTAGGCCTATTCTTGTTGTTTTTTCTATAGTTTTATCATTGTTATGCCCAGCAGTTGACAAAGTATAGAAAGTAAGCTACTTATGAAGCATTTTTAGTCACTTCAAATATTATTTTCGGTGTTGTTTAAAGTCAACATGAAATCAAAATGGACAACGATCCTTTTTTTATGGAATAGCCTATCATAGTGTTTATTATAACTTTAGGGTAGAGTGGGGTGAAAACGTCCCCCTGTGTTTCTCCCCAAATAACCATAGGTCAAGATATATTTTTGTTGCTGCTATGGACTACGTTGACGTTGATGAGAGTGTAGAAGTAGGCTATTCACCGTGAAGCTTACACTGGTGACGTACCTGAGAGTGAGAGAAAACGGATTTCAAAACAGTAAGAAAAGGTGTTTAAAATCTTGTTGTTTTGCAGAATATCACAGTTATATAGGCCTATGATATGAGTATAGTAAGGCCTGTAGTTAGGGAGAACATGTTATTTAAAGAAAATATAATTATATTTTCAGAATGACATAAAAAAAATCCCCCAATATTTTTTAAATTCATGTGCCCTAATCTTTAATCAAATTAACTTCTCCCACTTGCAACGAAATCTGAAATCGCATAGCCTACTTCCCTACAGTAGTAGGTGAAAAACAGTATGTGACAAAAGACGTAGGCTATGTCCGAATTCATAGCCTACTCATAAAAGAATAGGCAAAAAGTATCCGGAAGACCTAGCCTACACTACTTCCAGTGAGATTCTGAAGTCTGCATACGATGGACACTTTACCATCCCATAAGGCCACGGGAGAGAATTTTAAATGGCAGTGAAGCGATATAACTGATGCTGGTAGATCACATGATAATGACAACATGATTAATGTAGGCCTAGTAGATACATCCAGATTACATTCATAGAACATACTTTTTTTAGTGGTCATGAAGCAATTACTACTTATTCAAAATAAGTAGGCTACCTACTCAAGAGAGTAGGCCTATGCGATTTCGGACGCAGCCCATCTCTTAAAGGGATAGTTCACCCAAAAATGAAAATGCTGTCATCATTTACTCTTCCTCAAGTTGTTCCAAACCTGTATGACTTTCTTTCTTCTGCTGAACACAAAAGAAGATATTTTGAAGAAAGTCGGTAACCAAACGACTGATGGACCCCATTGACTTCCATAGTAGAAAAAAAAAAAAAAAAAACTATGGAAGTCAATGGGGACCAGCAACTGTTTAATTACCAACCTTCTTTAAAATATCTTCTTTTGTGTTCAACAGAAGAAAGAAAGTCATACAGGTTTGGAACAACTTGAGGAAGAGTAAATGATGACAGCATTTTCATTTTTGGGTGAACTATCCCTTTAAGAACTAGTGTGACCAATAGCAGTTATTTGGGAGTAATCAGTCTTACTTTTCAGTATCAAAATAGGCCAATCTTTAATGTAACTGACTTTAAAATATTATGAACAGTCTTACTTACAGAAAAAAACTGGATGACCACCTTTTAAGACCATTTGCCGTTTAGGCTATGCAACCGGTCCCAAAAGGGCCACTGTAGCCTACTCAATAAAAATACATTTAAAAAAACGAATCTCTTCAGTCTTCAGTGAAGGGATTCAAAAGATTCGAGTCACTAATGAATCAAAAAATCCTCACCACCTCAGTCACACACACTCAGCCCCTCCCTTCGCTGAGGAGTTCTGCGAGTGACGTCACCCTGGCCCCGCCCCCAACGCAAACTCAGTTCTTCGCGTTCATTTCATTCTTGCCCTCATTCCGCGCATACTTCACATCGTTGTTAGATACGCAGAATTGTCGCGCTCTCGCGCTCCGACAAGAAGAAAAAAAGTGATCAGCTGGAAATAAACCAGAGCGTGCGCTCGATCCGATTACTCTGCATCAGACACATTTAAAACACTTGAGGTACGTTTGTGCTTTATACTAAGTTGTTAAAAGCGGTGTGAAGTTATAAACGTTATTTAGATTTTCTATAAAATTGCTTTTAAGTATAAGAATGGTAGATTTATTTATTTAAAAAAAAATTGCTACTAGTTATACTAACACTTTATGTGTTTTGGGTTGTACATTATGGAGATAAATACTGAGAGAATAGAGGATATAGTTTTATTCCCAGTTCTTAAAGTGCCACGGCAAAAATAAGCAGCCTTTCACGATGAAAACCGGGAAAAAAATACACTGTGCCAAACGCTAGTTAAATAAAACGATTCATTTTTTTATTATTATTATTTTTAGATTGTGCAAACACCCGCAGAGATTTTCATCATTTGTGGAGGTTCAGAAAACACCTTTTGCTTCTATCTATGCCAACTAGTTGACCACGATCTCGTTGTAACAGTAAGTTCATATTTACTTTAATAGTAAACCTCACGCTGTGATTCATGTTTCTGGCACGACTGAATCAGTGTCATTGATTTCTGCTTATTAACTTGACCTCAGTGACTTGGGGATGTTTAGGCGATTATTTGGTCCGGTTAACACCCCGCTCCCGTTTGCTTTCCTGAAAAACGCTAGTTTTGTGTACATAAATAAAGGATTAGGGAGAAAGTCCATGGTCCAGCCCCTGTTAATAATTAATCTGGACGTTAGAAAGCCCTCAGACTAAAATTAGTCTCTGGTCTAAGACTGTCTCAAAAACTGCCTACCTAGACAGCATTTTTTGGATATCATGTGTCATATGTTGGTCTCACTTGTCATATTTCCCTCTAAAAGACTGAAGAAACAGTGACATATGCTTTATTGCTGATTTTCAATTTTACTGTCTGACATTTAAATAGCATGCATTGAAAAGATAGAGAAATCTTTTAAGGGCTAAACTAACTGACCGGACTTGGAAGACTTAATTCATTCTGTGCAATCTGTGTGTGAAAAGCATTGTGAAATACATGTCTTATACTGTAGGACATAGGCTACTGTAGTACATCAAGTACATGTCTTATACTGTAGTGCATTTGAAGTATTATTTTTTGTCTTTCTTTTTTGCTGTTTGCCCCCCCCCCCCCCCCCCCCCTTCAACTGCTGTCTGACAGAGGTTTGTTGTCTCAGATGAGATCGACCCCCTTCGCCATTGTCTTGTTGTTTTGACTTGCCAGTCTATTTAACTTATGTAAACAGAGTAGATAAACCCTTTAAAAAAATTTAAATACATTCTTACGCTAGCTCCTAAACACTGTTTTTTGACTTCATATCAGTATTAAAAATCAATATCTGTGACAGTTTTCATTCATTTTTGAATGTAATTTAATCAAAACCTAACAAGTATTTTGAAGTGTAGGAACATATGGCCACTTAAGTGAAAGGGAAATCTGAACTTTTAGTTTTCTTCTCTTCCTTTATGA